>NW_010234370.1:0-14845 GCF_000690775.1 Eurypyga helias
ACCAACAGAGGGTAATAGTCAGAGTCATGTTAGAATATATGTGATTGTGCCAACAGCTGTAAAAGTCAGTACAATTCAGTGGTGGTTCTTTCAAGTCAGGGGAAGGAAACAAATTAGTTTGCACAGACAAATGCAGTAACTATTTGTAAAAACCTTTTTTCCATCAAAAGTGCTGATTACCACCTGCCCCTCCAAACCAAGGAATAATTCTGTGAGTCCAGCATTTTAATAATGTAACTTGCAATGTCAGTACTTGAAAGGCCATCAAGGTATTATGATGTTATCTTCCTGACTGATACTTGCAGCAATTAAATAAAATATATACTTAATGTGCTAGCCTCATAAAAAAAAATGCAGGGACCAACAGAAAACAAGCAGACATGCCCACAACTTATTCAGCTGACCCCTAGAATAACACTACCGATGAAGACTAATGATACAAGTTTTCTTATATAGCTACTGGATATACACAAACACCTCTGCATTCAGTTGATATGAGACTCTGAATTCAAACACGTGCTTATATTTATTAATGACTGATTTCAGAAGTGCTTTTAGGGCACTACTTGAAGAGTAAACCCAGTTATGCACAAGTAAATGCACTTCCTTAGCTGTAAGGACCGAACAGAGTTGTCATGTGAATCAGCTATGTTTACCAAATGCATCACTTTAGCAGCTCTTTAAAAATATAAACACAGTATCAGCACCCTTCTTCACAGTATTATTATTATAATCACGTTTTCTAAAACTTGCTTTAAGCCTGCAAAGTGTAAAATACAGCATCTTCTTAAATTACTACCTATATTGTCCAATCAATTTTCAGGGTCTATAAAGTGGCTATTTTGACACTCCTCTACCATAATTAACCACATCATTATTTCCAACTAAAGACAACCTATGTTTTATTATTTTCTGCTACACTGCTAATAAGTATTTTAAGTTGTTCTGAGCCCTTCAAGACATTAATTCCATTTTGTCATAAATAAGGATCCAAATTTCACTTATTACTTAAAATAGTTACATCACTGAAAATAAATCAATTTAAGATGACCTGTACAAAAATTATTGCAGCTAACACTGCTTTGTCTAAGCACTCCTTAACCACTACAACCAAAGAGTGACAAGAAATCTTGAAATGTTTTCAAAGAAAACAGTAGTTCAGGTTACTAAAGATATAAAAATTGTGTGTATGTTTGTCTTTACTTTAAATAACTCAAGGCTCTTTAGAGAAACCATGACAAGTTTTTGTTCCCTATGGTAAATTTTTAGCATTGTAATTCTACTCTTTGCATTTGTGAAGGTGGGGGGGGGGGAAGTTGAGAAATTAGGAGACACATATATTAAATAACCATTACATAAATGCTCATCAAATAGTGAGTAGTAGGTTAACACTTTAAAAAGTTATTTCTGATATATTTTTTTTATGTTTTGCCTTGTTTTTTAGAAGTTCTATAATAAATTAGTTTCAGGCTTAATTTGAAACTATTTGAAGACACTCTTAAGAATCCCAGTAATTTCAGCTTGGAGTGCCATACGTACCCTATCTTCTGACACCTCTCCAGATTTACTATCTATTCAGCAAAACACTTCTATTTATTTCATTATGTTAACTTCAAACATGAAAACTAGAAGGGCTATATAATCCTTCAACTTTTTCCCTACTAAAATTCTTCAAGTACTTTTTGACAGGAGCCAGGGCAACAACTATAATTACTTCCAATAATTATTGTTGCCTAATTTTCTAATTATTATTGTCTAATTCCATAACAGTCTAATGCAAACCTTATTTAAATAAAGTATTATTTCATCTATTTGAGTCATTCTTTTGTACCTAAGCATTCACTTCTAAGTATTTGTTTTCTGCAAATGGCAGTCAAAAATTATCACAGTAACTTCATTCAAAAGTTTATTCGCATAATCATTAGCTTTTAGGTTAGCACATACCTTACTTATGTAAGGGACTAGTTACTTAAGCTGTTACTAGTAACTGCAGCATTAGGCCAGTAGGCCAGTAATTATTTATAACTTAAATAATTGGAATCCGTTTATCCTGAAAAACCCTGAATAGGCCATCTGTCGTGATTTCCTCCTAGAAGAGGTCAGATCTTAACGCAGGATCTTCGTAGTATACATCAGAAGGAAGGGAATGAAAAAGGATTACTTGTAATAATATATTTCAATTAGTTTAGTGGTAATGGCTATTTAATCTTTGTTAAAAAGGAATTCAAATTTTCTGCCTGTAGCAGATCTGTTAAAAAATTTTCATCAAATGTATTTTGGCTCTTATATCAACTTCTTAGGTAGTATACCCAGTTAATCCTTGATGGAAACATAAGCTTTCTTCATAATATTTAGCAGAATTTTCCTTATTATAATGCATACAACTTTAGTAAGTGTTTTAACAACTACCTTCCAAGAGAATAGCAAATTACACCTTCTCTCAACTAATTTCAAGACTCTAGTTGTTAACAAGAAAACAGCTGCATCTTAACTTCCAGAGGTCACTGAATTTTCTGTCAGCTAGCATTCAAATAAACTATTTTATGCCTATTCATCAGTCACAGGATGCCTGCAATTTGTATTGGTGGATATGACCATATTGCTCACCAATGAAAAGTAAGTTCCTTACAAACACCTTTTATTAAAAATAAAAATAAGCTAAATGTAGACAGAAACCATTCCAACAATAATGTTTTATAAAATTATCTAATGGAGTATGTGGGCAAGTGACTAATGGTAGCGACAGCTGAACAAAAATAAAAACATTGTAATAACAGACCATAATGATTTACTAATTATTTTTCATAGTGAATGTTGATTTTTGCTTCTTTGTGAGATGCAAACAATACAGGATATGTAACGATCATGACCACAACTCTCACGGCTGTGAGTGAGCTAGGATTCACGCAGATTATATGGACGTCACAATATTCCATTCTTTACAAACCGCTAAAAAAATCGAAGAGGTAGTATTTGTTGTGCTTGCTACTCAAAGCGTAAAACTAAGCACAGCATCAGCTTCCGCTACTCCAAAACAACACTAAGCACAAGATAGGTATCCACCCTCTTGCGAGAATTTCCAAAGACCCTCAAAGTAGTAAGGCATTAGCAAGGATACTGACAAAATGTAAAGATATAAAACTCAGAACTTGGGAGTACAGGAGAAGACAAGCACAATGCTTGACAGCACAGCATCGCTCCTGAGCTCCCTTTGGTGGCTGGGTGAACACACACAGATTTACAGCTCTGTCGTGGCCGTGCTGCAGCACCTTAGGCGGCAGCAGTCTCATGCCGTGCCACCCAGATTTGATCTCTGCTACGATATTCCCCTGAGGCATGCCATCTCGCAGTTACAACCTTCTCTGACTTTGCTACCACCCATACTGCTTTCTTTTAGGTTACACCAAGCACTGGAACTGAAGCTGAGACATCAGTACACAGCATAGCGTGGCGCAGGGATGTCTGCAGCAGCGGTGGGATGTGACCTGGCCGAGCTACGTAACACAGTGCAGTCTTGTCAAAGGTCCTGTTCTAAAGCTCTTTAACTGCTGTACCAAAGAGCAGCTCCATGGCTAAGCCATAAGCCTTGCCCTCTTAAGAACTATTTCCCGGTGGTGTGAGACCTCCTTAAGCAGTCACACAGCTTCTCAGGTAAGCTCGGTGGTAATGAGTAGTTCTGCAGTGTCGTTTAATGAGTTATCTTTATGTACTTAGTGTGCCTGTGGCCCGTAATACCCAAGTACCCCATAACTTTCAATTACTTGTTTACTCATCATCTCTGCGAGATGAACGTGCTATTCTCTCCCTTCTGCAGATGAGGCATAAGAGACAAGCCTTAGCTTCCAAAGATACTTTATACCATTGATGACCTGCATTATATTCCTTCCCAAAGGTAACCATGTTTTTGATTCAGTAAGATCTGAAACCAAACCCTTCACAGCCCTGACAGGAAACGTAATCCACTGACACAGTCTCTGCTGTGCCTGAGTACTTGCACTGGGCTGGCTGTTCTTTCAGCTCTTTTTCCCAATGCACTGTGCTTTTCCTGTTTTGTGAGAGTTTCTCCCTCTTCGATTACCAGCTGTGGCTTCTCCCGCCTTCAGCACCAATCTACGTACACTTTTTGTTCCAGTCACCAAAACATGTAGCATTTCTCCTATATAAAATAGCCTCTTGAGCTGGTCCACAGGTTATGCCTCCTTTCTTTAGCTACCCAGTTCCTCAAGTTCAAATTTTATTGATTTATACATTTATACATTTCATTTTACATTGAATTCAGACATTTTTATTTCTTTAAGGTTTGTAGTGCTTTGACACTTCTAGCTCTCTCATTTCTTTTCATATATATACGTCTCAAATCACAGCATTTTTACCTGAAGGCTACCATTTGAAGTAAGCAAACATCCTTCGTTTCTATCACTAGTATTTTTATTCTCTTCAGGACAAAATACAGTAAGCTAGGAATGTTTGTTGAAAGAGTTAATAAATAAGTATTTCAGCAACAAAATCCTGGCAAGCCTCTAGAACCAATACTTCACAAAACTAAGCACTCATAAAAACTGCAGTGGTAAAGGACTGGCTTGCGGGTTTAAACTGAAAGTGGGAAGATTTAGACAAGATATCAGGAAGAAGTTCTTCATGGAGAGGGTGGTGAGGCACTGGAACAGGTTGCCCAGAGAAGCTGTGGATGCCCCATCCCTGGGAGTGTTCAAGGCCAGGCTGGGCGGGGGGTCGAGCAAACGAGGCTTCGAGCAACCTGGTCTAGTGGAAGGTGTCCCTGCCCATGGCAAGAGGGTTGGAACTAGATGGTCTTTAAGGTCCCTTCCAACCCAAACCATTCTATGATTCTATAAAAGCACACATAGAGATCTGTATAACCTGAACAAACCAATTTTTACTTTGTTATGGGGAGACTTATTTACAATTTTGAAATACATGCCATGCTACAAGTCTCAATGAGCTAATTGGAGTTAAGTACACTATTTCCCAATGCTGTTGCATTCTCTCTTCCTCAAATGCATGAGTGAACTGAGATCACACTTGCTAAGTACTAGCTTAATAAAGGAGATTTTATTAAGGACCCTTTCTCTGTATACAGCTCCACAGGAATCAACTTTGCCTCAGGAACCACAAAGTAACGGTAAACAGGGATGAATGCAAAAGCACACATAGGTAGTTGGCCTTTATTCAACTTTAACACTAATTTAGAAAACTAAACAGAGAGAAACTAACTTTGAAAGTAAAGGTTGTATTTAACTGCAGGCCAGCCACCTGCAAAACTAAGGAGCATTTCAAGAAGTCTTGAGGGGGAAAAAGAAATGTGCTGGTGAAAATAATTACACACAGGCTGGCTTATTATTGCGGCTGAAAGTACTTACTTTAAAAGACTCCAAGCACAAAATGAAGATCACCCTGCCCTCCTCAGCTATTGCAATATCTAGGGTCAGACCCCTGATAATCAGGTGGAAGTAGACAGGAATAAGTAAAAGACAAATAGAAAAGCACAGACAAGATACTCAAACAGTGGGGTCAAACATACTCTTTTGTGACGTGGAAAAATGGGGAAATGAAACGTGCACAGAGAATGTAATAAAGCAAAGCAGCAGGAAGAGGAATCTTGCAGCCCAACATGACAGTGGCCTTTGGGAACTTCCTTACAGTTGAACTTCATGGGCATGTCTAAGGGCTCATTAATTTACTTTGCAAATCTTTACAGCCGAGTTAAGATGTGAAGGACAGTCTGTTAATCTTGTGTCTGTACTGAAGCTATGTCACATTTTGAAGGATCAAGACTCCTCAGGCTGACAGAGGAGATGTGCCAGTATGTTTAGAATGACAACCCATTTATCTGTGCCATCAAAGCATTACAACATGGTGTCCTCAGGAAGAGACAGACTATTCTCAGACACAGAATATGTTGACTCCCTGTGCATATATTTACTTATGTCTTTACTGACAAGTCAAGGGACTGCAGTTTGGTTAATTACAGTGTTAATGTCTATTGTTAATACAGATTAATATTATTCATGTGTCCTACATTTCCAGCACTGTAATAGATATATTTGCACTAAGAATATACCTCTACCTGTTACCTAAGATTACTTCATAATGCAAAACAGATATAGTTTTACTTTTCACTTTTTTTTTTTCAAATTACATTTAAATGCAAGTTCCATCCTAAGACAGAAAGAAATACTGTCTTTTCTGTCACCATATATGCAAAATTTCATGCCAGAAATTTCATTTTCCAGTGAGTAAAAAGCCCACGAGTAGCAGTGTGGAATGAAAGTGCCAGCTCAAATTTGCTTTTCAGTGCAGCAGTAGCTCTATTACAGAACTACTTTTTACAGTTTTACAGAAGGCACCATATAGTCCTTAGCATTGAAGAGTATCAGAAAAGTCCTGAAATAGAAATGACACTGGGAGTTAAAATATGTTTTGCTTCATGTAAGCTCAGTACAAGTACGAAGAGGCATGGCATCAGAAGTGTGAAAATTACGCATTTTCTTTGCTATTGCCACTAACTTCTGCCACTCTAAAAAGAAAGACAAAAAAATGTACTAGAGTGTACATTTTTCACATTCAGATATGGGAAAAATAATCAAAATGTACAGAGGAAAAAGTGTCAAGCGACCCCTTTAAACATAATAAAATAATTTAAAAAGTGTCAAGCGACCGCTTTTAAAATAATTATGATAAAAATAATGTACAGTAAGTCATCACAGAGCTATTGTGGTCACAAATCTAAATTTCAGGCATCTGCTTAACCTAATTCTGAAGATCCAATATATCTGAATATTTACATTGCAAAATCTACTTTCCAAAAAGCATAAAATAAGATGTCAATAAACTATGTTACTGATTGTTCTATAATGGAGAATCTCAGATTAACAGAAAATTGGTTTAATTAGCTTTGAACATTTAAAGTAAGTTCACTTGACAGTACTATGCTAATAGTGAAGTGTAACTATATTCACAACAAACAAAACATGCAAGTAAATTTGAAATTATTCTGGACTATTGCATGTTGTGATTTTGATCAGTTAGTACTGATCACAAACAGGCTTCGACTCTGGCTTCACCTAAGAACTAGAGGTTACCAAAGAGACTCATGCCATGGCTACCTTTAGAAAAAAACACCAGTAATGGTCTTCAGAATTATTAAGCCAGGTACCTTCAGAATGAGCTAAACCTAAACCAAAATAGATAGCTGAGGTAGTAGGGAAGAACAAGTAGAATCCTACAAAGGCAAATCCCAATTCTTTCATCTCTTATGGGTCATGGTGGAAAGTCAACAGTATAATGAACAAAGAAGAGAAATTATTATTTATCTGGACTCTCAAATAACTTCAGGTCATAGCTTCCTGAAAAGGATATTTAAGTAAGTAATCATGACCAGCAGGTGAAATTCTGTGTTGGACAAAAACATCTTGGTTGAGCAACAGTAGCGAGGAATAAATGAGCTACTTCTACTGTGAAAAGAAGACAGCTTCAAGATTTTACACTAAGGTCTTCCTACTTTGAAAATTAGGAAGTATCAATTGAAGGAAATCACTGAAGTTGACAAATCAAACACTAAGTTGAGAAAAACTACCAAAATTATATCAACCAGGTGCATGTGCACTGGTATAACCTCATTAGTTCTGGGGTCACATACTGCTTTTCCTTGCATTGCTTCATACAAACAGTGGAAAACACTCAACAGAGAGGAGAAAAAAACTAGAACGTGAAACCATGTTAACTGTACTGTCTAGATCCTTCTTCAAAAGGTGAATTTTAATTTCATCATAGATTTAACTATAGCATTAATAAACACACAGAAAACTCTCCATTATGTACGTAATTAACCATACAGAGTACAAATCAGAGCCAGGCTGTCTCTGCACAAAGGTGCTACTAAACACCTACTTTTGCATAAGATGTGACTGCAGCCATATGGGTTACAGGCCTGGAGGCAGTTTAGATGTGAAACAGTTACTAAGCAAGTCAACATCTAAGCTGACTTCTGAAAGGCCACCTGAGCGCTGCCCTAGGTTTGCTAGCAAAGCCACAGCATGAGTACATGAAGCCAGACAGGACCACACTGCACCTGAGCAAAACTTATCTGATGCTTCAGGCACCAGAAAATTTTGTGAAAGGATGACCAAGTATTCCTGTATGAATCAGCTTGAGTGAAGATGAGATGACTAGTTCCCTGCAGGCCAAATTCCATTATGCCCTGGTGACACATTATCTAGGTTTTCCATTCTTCCAGGCAATGAAATACTGATTGCTACTTGCCAAAGTTTACATAAATTAGTTTTACAACTTCACAAAAATCATTTAGATGACAGCTCAGAATTAAGCTTCTTTTCTTTTTTGGATTCTTGTGAAATATAGGTCCCTTCCTCTTTCAATTCCTGAATCCCTTTTAAGTGAAAATGTTTCTAATAAGTACTTCTCCAGGATTTATGCAATGAGCGACCTTTACTGGGACTGGATGGAATACGAATAAGGAAGGAAAATTTCCTCCCTCAAGTATTCTCTCTCTTTTGCTCCTTTATTGGAAAAAATATATTAACATTTATCCTTTAATGGCACAGTCATTAATTTTAAAGCATTCATTTTGAACTTGTGACATCCATAAGGTTTATTTGTGAGTTTTTTTCATAGATATGTGATGTTGTTTTGTTTTTCACCTTTCCAACATGCAGTATTTTCCATTGCAAGGGAGGAGAATAAAAACTGCCTCACAATAACATTCACACCCTTCCATTTTTACCATATTCAGGAGACTACAGCAGTCCCGTACTTAATTTACAAAGCCAAAAGGGTGCTGGTAGACTTGCGGTTTCATTTTGCCCAGCAGCTTTGTCCTTGCTGCTTTGCCATATATCATTAAGAGATCTGTCTGACTGGAGCTGTCAGGAATCCTCCAGTCACCAAAAGTAGTTTAAAGTTTTGTGGCTTGGAATTCCCATTAATCCTTAACCCTAAATTGAAATCTTGGTGCAAACCCTTAATATTATCCATTTTCCTCAGCTATCTAGTTCCACTAGATCTCTGAATTTTTAACTGGCTTTGTTCCCTCTGAACAGTTTTGCACAGCATGAGGAACATATGGGCTTATGCATTTAAGATGGGTTTCTAAGAGTTTGAAAAAAACAGAAATCTCATATTTCAAGATTATGTTTCACCTAATTAAGCAAATCAGTATTATTTGCTTCAAGAACTGACTCAACTAAATCTGTCATTCCCAGAATTTCAAGGATCATGTGAATAGGGCATTTGAGTGATAAACCCATGGGAACACAGCTGGTGATTTTACAGCAACTTTTTAAGGCTATGAGATGTGTAAACTTCCTCACCTCTACCACATCCTACAATTTATGTCTCACATGGAAGACAAACATCTGTTCCAGAAATTAAAAAAACAAACAAACAAACAAAAAACACAACACACACCAAAAACCAACCACCACAAACCAAAACCACAGAATAAAGTTTGTCAAGAAATTTCTCATCTTAACAGGAGAAATAAAGCCAGTAACTAATCTGAATAGTCTCTAGGTTCAATAACTTTCAAAGGCATTTATTATCACATAATTTTTAAGGATATTTAGGGTTATGTACTGAAACAAAACACCAAAAAACCCATATAACCACTGATTTCTGAAACAACACATCCATGGTTTAATTATTTTTCTGGTAGTGACCAAATAATATTATATATTAAAATATCCTGAGGAGAGGATAATTTCTCTTAAAACAGATTAATATGCCCATATAAATGTACCTTCCCCACCGTTACACTTGATTTCAGCTCATGTTAAGAAAAAATTATTTTCTAACATAAAATGTTCTCTAGGGTGAAACAACTACATTCATTTTCCCGTGAACTAGCATTTCTATTAATTTAAGTTAGAAATGAATAGGTCACCTTGACAGACTCTCACTTGACACACCTTCCTTATCTCAGATATCAAAAACAGACAACACTGATTAAAAAAGCTACTTGGCCAGTCTCCTTTAATGTAAATCCTTAGCTCATTGCCTCATGTGAATGACTTTTGAAGAATCAAGGATTTTAACCAAGTAAAAAATTTTAGGTATTCAATTAATGTTAAAGAATAGGAAAGAACTTGTATCAGAATGGGACAACACTAAATTTCTTGTCTGAACACACTTCTGAGCAAAGACTTCCATATTTTCTCTGCTATAACCACAAATCTCAGCAAGCCTAGTTTGTCTAAGTATGGTAAACCTCTCTTTATAAAATGACTGGAAGCAAAATGCACAGTAGAAGGCATTACATTGGCATAACTTTCTAAATATTAGGAGCAGCATCAACCTTATGTATTGCAATATTGTTTGACAATCTCTGAAAAATGAAAGCTCAGAAATTAATACCTATCCAGCTACTATAATTTAAACACACCAAAATGCAACACCTCTTGTGTGATGATTTGGACAGTATCATAACAAATTTATTAGCTAAAGCTATAGTTTCATAACCATTTTGCTATGAATGACTTGCTCTTTGAGGCAGACTTGATTATTTGAAACATTTACCTTTTGAACTGATACTCAATTTCTAACCATCTTGAAATCCTTTAACTCAAGTTTTAAACTTCTAAAGTTACGAAACAGTTTCTTGTGGCATATTTTTGAATAAATTCAAAGACAACAGAGGGAGGGTGAAATTCAGCATCTGGTAAGGAGAAACCTAGGTTTGAAATGAAGAGCAAGTTGAAATCTGTCCTGGAAAATAAATACTTTGCTAAGAGACCCAGCTTTAAAAGACTCAGGAATGGTATATGTGATCAGACCTATTTCTCCCTCGTTGCATTTGCGATGTTATTCCTTACACTCATGACTTCGTCCACATATAGGTTAGGAAGAAAGAAACACAAAATTCAGGCAGGACACAGCACAATGACAAAGGGAAAAAAAAGATACAACTATAACCTTTCTGTTTGTTCACAGTGAGATGACAGTTTGGATTAAGAAAAACACTAACCAGAGCTTGTGGGAAACCTGTTTTCCACGCACTTTTAACAATAGCATAGCCACTTCTATCATGCAATTTTTTAAAAAGACTACAGTTATAGGTGTACTTTGACATACTTTGATCATTTACAGATTGATGAAATTTACATCATGTTCTTTGTGAATATGTGTTATCCAATATTTTGTAAGGAATGGAGAAGATCTAAAACTGAGGAAGGAAGATACAAAAATTGAGTAATCCAAAAATGAAGTGGTGTGTGCTTTTTCACTTAGTGATCACACGTAGTTGATGCCTTCCATGGTCTTCCTCTACCACTCTCCATAAAGAATTTATTTAATACTTTCTCAACAGTAGATGAACACTGCTGAAAATAGGATCTGTAACGCACTCTGCAACTTGCAATCTGGTTTCAAATTTGGCATGCTGACAGCTGCAAGCCAATCCTATAGTGAAAGTGACATTTTTTTTTAAACAGTTACTTCCTCCTCTTGAGATATCCCACAACTCAAAATATTCAGAAGGCAGAGAAAGTTGCTCAGTTAAATATCACAAAGTAAATAGTTAAGTAGTACGAAGTCATACTGCAATTTGCTTCTGATTAGCAACAATAAAAGTGGTGCTCCAGACTCCATGGTGCTGCTAGGCTGCCAAAGCAGCCTAGGCTTTGAAGAGTTCCTATCTTCTCATGTATTATTAAAAAACAAACAAACAAAAAAGAACCTACCACCACAACAACTTCCCCCCCACCCCCAAAACCAAACAACAAAAAAACCCACTAAAACAAACCACAGTGCAGAATGTTATCTCTTCATACCTGTGCAATTCTTTTTTCATAGAGATGAAAGAGTCTGGCCCTTAGTAAAGAAATATTATTTGCACACAAGGGTCAGAATCAAGCCTATTTTTTGGTATCAGTGCAATTAAAGTCATTAACAGGAAGAAAAGATAAGGAACTTGTCTTCAAGTGCAAAACTCAGTGGCACTCCATATAAGCTTACAGTCAAATAAAATACAAAACTTGAGGCTGAAATGAGCGATTTGTTCAGTAACAGTGAATTACTTCATCATAGGTAACAGGTAAGGGAGAGAGCAAGTGCCGACTAGAAACATAATGCCTTTAACCCTATATATGTAGGAACAAATATAGGTAAACTCTGAGGATGGATTTGTGCATCTTTTTTAATATGCTTCCATAAGTTGCTGCAATCAATACTGACCTCATTGCAAAAGGTAAGCAGTTGACAGAGAGAGGTACAGCAAATACTTTAAATTGGTATAACTATTCAGAAGATTTTCAGATATTTCTGTATGTTTTTTTGTATGTCTTGTATTTAAGATAGAATA
Organism: Eurypyga helias; assembly: GCF_000690775.1. Taxonomy (NCBI): domain Eukaryota; kingdom Metazoa; phylum Chordata; class Aves; order Eurypygiformes; family Eurypygidae; genus Eurypyga; species Eurypyga helias. The sequence goes on from NW_010234370.1 coordinate 12,335, forward strand.
ATTCCATGTTGCTTTCCCACATGCATGAGTATTAATGACAGGAATTAAAGATGACAGAAAACCATATAGATAACAATTATTACCATCACCATTTCTTATTCATTTGAACAAAAAGCAAACCATACAGCTAAAAATAAACTCTTGAAAAACACAAATTCATTATTCAGAAAGTCTTTGGTAAGTTAAACAGATCATGTCAGCCTTTCACATCATATCTCAGTCCTCTTCTAAATCTCTAGTCCACTTGAAATGAATAATTCATCTTATTATTATTCAAACCCACCAAAAATACCACATAAATTGCCTAACATCTTTGACACCTCCACCCTGTCCTTCAAAAAACCCCAAACCCTCATAAAAATGAATGCATTGGTAAACATTTCTTTAAGATCATGTCTTATACTATTTATAATCTAAATGTGATCACAGAGAATATCTTCATTCCCTAAAAAAGGGGGACTACCAACTGAAACAGAACTTCTCTTTTATTTTTTTTTAAACATAATGTTGTAAAAGCAATGTATAACTGAAATTAAAGGAAGAAGTGTTCACAATAAATTCCTTGCAGCAATGTCCCAAAAGTTTCATTTGAAATGTTTTCTGAGATCTTCTGACACTCACAAAAAGTACTGGATTCTGAAGCAATAGATACAGGAGCTCCAAACACAACAGATGTTGATCCACTGCAATATTTGAATACCTCTTTTGAAAAAAAGAAGTGCTTTCCTTAAAAGCCACAACTTAGAATTCAATATAAATCCAGTGTTTTGCCAAACAAGAAGTCCTACAGACCTAACTGAAATTAGACAAACTGAAAAAATATGCAATCCCATTTGAGGACTACTTTGTTGAGTGATACAATCTTTGGGTTGCTCTTGTAAGATTCTGCATATCTAAAGAGGGCAATCCTCACCAAAGTTAGAGGCATGATACAATTTTCCTAAATTTTCTAGTACCATTAATAGCTTTTCCTATTAATATTATATGTCTATACTACGACCTATCAGAGAAGTAGAGCAGGAAAGCTGGTTTTTAAGGTTCAGTCCAGCTCCACAAGAATTTGGCTGCTTCTTAAATAAGCATACATATTCCAATAATGGACACTAAGGTCAAGATTATCATGATACAATAAAGATCTTGGATTTCAGCACTTCTGCCTAGAAGGATCCATGAAACCAACATGGCAAAAGTTGTAAAGGCAAAAGCTGTAAAGGCATTAATATTAATGATTTACCCTCTGCCAATCCAGACTGGTCTAAATAACTTCAGCTTGCACATAGTTCAATGCGGGAGGAAACCATCTTTAAGCCAGTGAACACATACTGGAGGAACCCACCATGGAAGACTGCAAGTCCAAAAACTGCTTATCAAATATGCATTCAAAGGTGGTGTGGAAATGTGCTAAGAAACAATGAAATGCTGCCAGTGTGGGTGGTGTTTTCGTGGTTGTGGGTTTTGTTCTTGCTGCTTTTAAATTCAAACCAGGTTTTAATAGTACTTCCTCATCAGACTGACATGATTCATCCTAATAGTCTCTTTATCACCATTTTGGCCATTAGCCGTATCAGTAAACATAAAGTAGACTATCAGGAAAATACGTAGCCTAAAATGTGTAACACAAACAAAACTTTCCCAAACCTGAATGCCATTTTCTTATTTCAGTGCCAGGTAGTGGTTCGTGCAATCTTATTTTATGCAAGAAATTTTGTTCCAGATGCCTATCCCTCTAAATGATTCAGACATGAAAAAACCAAAACCAAACAAAAAGACCCCAAACAAAAAACCCAAAAAACCCACACACACCGAATCAAGACACAAAAGCTGCTGAATAGGTTAAATCCTAGCAAGAAAGTTGAAACAAAGGGAGGAAGAACTTGCAAAGTCCTTATGTTTATCAGATCACTAAAATTGCCAGTGTTAAAACCTACAGAAATAAAAACAAAAAAAGATCTTCCACAGAAAGACATTTCAAGAAGTTCACACATTTCTGACAGTATTGCAGTCATGGGGGCATGATGAGCACATGGAGCAAATGCTTTCCTTCTTTTAATACACAACTAGTAAGAGCTGTACTCACACGATTTAAGGTTTCTTGAATGTCAAAACCTAACCTACTCCTTGACTAGTAATGTTTACATGGTAACATCATACAGACACTTTACAATTAGCATGAGACTTTACACATGCATATCTCTCACATTCATAGGTTTTTGCCCAGAGCTCACTTTTCTTGACTACAGAATAAAACTTATAAAATTATTTCTGATTGCTACCAGCAGATTGACTAGATATCAGCAGCTCCACAACCCTCTTTCCAAGGGAAGGAAAAACATGCAGGTGTTCACAAGACCTTTTTCCTTCCTTGAGAACAACCAAATACCTAAGGCCAAGCTAGTGGGTAAATTACAACTGCCCATAATAAGTTACATCAGAAAGAGGACAAGGAAGACACCATATTGCCAAGAACAGTAACATCTCTTCTGAGCCTTTTAGAAAGAATAGACAACAGCA
>NW_010234370.1:14871-25636 GCF_000690775.1 Eurypyga helias
AGTGAGATGGTAATAAAAATATATATTATGTAAGTACATCAATGGTGATAAGAGCGTTGCCAAACCTCTCAAGATAATTACATCTTGTCTAGTTTCTAGGAAATATATTACCACAGAGCAATTAGAGTAGGTTCTCTGAGTTTCCTGCTTATAAAATCCCCTTAATATGCCCCTTCAATATACAATCTACATCCTGAGCTACTTCATCACCAAAGATGCAAATGTATTCCAGAGTAATCTAGAAATTCAGAACTTAGTGTCCCAATGAGCACTACTCTTTCCTTAATTATTCACTCTGTTCACACTTTCAAGTTGTTAAACTCTGGCAAACACGAAGAGAAGTGTATCTCGAGCACTGTTAGGCTTGGAGAACATCTCTACTGAATTCAGTTAATTACTTCATAAAAAGGGAAAGAACACACCAATGAAATTTATGCCTTTACATAATAATATGAAGTGTTTCCAAATCAGTATGGCTATGTCACAAACCCAAATTTTTAAAGGAATTTAGTACCTAAATATCAGTCAGAACACTTAAAGATACTTGGTCACTGTGCTGGTTTTAATTGGGATAGAGTTAGTTTTCCTCACAGCAGCTAGTATGAGGCCATGTTTTGGCTGTGTTGAGGAGAATACTGATAACACACTAATGTTTTCAGTTGTTAGCTTGGGTTGGTTTATGTCAACCCAAGGACTTTCTCAGTTTCTGATACTGCACCTTTGTTCCCAGCTTCTTCTCTACAAGAAGCTGGGAAGGAACACAGCACAGACAACTGACCCAAACTGACCAAAGGGATATTTCATTCCACAAAACATCTTGCTCATTATTCAAGTTGGGATTTGGGGCAGGGAGAGGGTCTTCCTCTCTCGCCAGCTCTGGCTCTCAGTTGGTCGGCAGGTGGTAAGCAGTTGTATCATTTATTTTCTTTTCCATTGTTTTCATCACCTATTATTAGTATTATTGGTATCATTATTTTATTTCATTTACTTTCAATTATTAAATTGCTCTTACCTCAACCCACGAGTTTCCTTGTCTTTTCCTTCAATTCTCTTCCTCCACTACAGGAGGAAGGAGGAAGTTAGCGAGCAGCTGTGCGGTACTTACTTGCTGGCTGGGATTAAACCATGAGAGCCACCAAAATATTTGGCTCATCAGTTCCTGAAAATAGGGTACAGTTACTTAACTTTGAAATTCAAAGTCAAATGATACCCTTGCATCTTCACTATTGCAGGCCTTATTTACTCCTTTATTGTTCTTTTATTCTATTATCTTAAATCATGATTGGATTTCAGGGTCACTTAACATCCTGAATATAAGGCGATGAAATAACTGTCACAATCCAGAACCCAACTATGGACCAAACTTCAGACTTTCAGAGTCTGGACTCTTGTGCTCTTGGCGAGTCTGCAGAAGCTGAATTCTGCATTACCTGTATAAGCATTTTTCTGCACTGTACTTCATTTGACACTGACTCCACGTATATGCAATCGTAAACAGCTAGGGATTCACTCACTCGGGTTTGAGCAGAAAATTGAGCTGCTTTCTTGGCTATGTTAGAAACAGCAGTCCAATGAAGGATGGAAGGCGGCTAACAGTGCACGTCTTAAGTGGCAATGCTTGAGGCACAAAGTTAACAAAAAGCTGTTACACTTGCTACATTTAAGGTAACAGTAATATACCAATTGCTATTGATTAATTGTAATTAGTGTTTACAGAAGGTGGGATATTATTGGGAAAAGAAAGGATTGTGGATTAAAAATACCAGTGCAAAATTAAACTAAAACCAACAGAACAGAAACATAGAAGGAGTGATTTTCCTGATTTCTACTTATTGCTTGCTTTGATCCTTCAGGGATTACTGAAGATTCCCTCCATCTGCTTCAATAAAATCATGCTATTAATCAACAGGAGAATAAGAAATTTGTTGACTCCCAGATACGCTGATTGACACATTTACTCCTGTACGTGTAGGTGAAAGAAAGAAATCTTCTAAATTGTTTTAAGTTTAATTACTTTTCAAATAGCCTAATAGTGATGCACCTTTTAACAGTTATTTTCTAACAGCACTTCAATCTTTTGTGAAGAAAAGTAATATTCTTGAACTAGACACCATTACTTTTTTCAGCTGAAACACGTCCTTTTAACAAACAGTCAACTTTCATGTTTTTAATCAGGACAGTAACTGGGTGATTTAGTTGCAACGTGACAAGACTTACACTTTGATGCTTGAGAGTATTTGAGTTTTAAATAGAAAATAGATATAAAGAAATGGCATAAGTAACACACTCACTAAGCCTAGGCTTATTATAAATGCTTTGGATTGTCTTCATATAGATATAAATTCATATGTACAAAGAAAGAATGGATCCTGTCAAAATAAAAACATGTAAAATTGTGTGGCCTGCCATAATGGATCCAGTTTCCCTAAACTGATCTTTTGTTGAAATTGCTTTTTTCATCATTCCTCATTCATTTATGTTTTTGTGCAAGAACTGCTTTTATTTATGTCATTCCACTTATGTATAGTGTTTATGAATAAAAGGAATATGGTTAAAATGTATGTAGTATCAACATAATCATATTTGTCACTGGATGTCTCAGAAAAGGACTCAGGGGATTTAAGAAACTGTTTTTGTGTAGAGGTCTAATATGATCAGAAAGTTTTTTACCATCCATTTTAAAGATTTAAAGCTTCTCATCCAAATAAGGTTCTTTCTGTAGTATCTGGTTTTTAGAATCTGTTAGGGATTTTGTTTTTTTAATAACAGGAGTGGACCTTTATGCACCTGTTACCTATGTAGACCACTATATGTTTCATATTTAACATTTAATACTATAAGGCACACAAAACTACAAAAACTGTATTCTCTCTTTTGTTTATTGTGATTCTGATTCATGGTAAGGAACTGCTGCAAGGATTACAGCATTATATTCGTTGTGCAATACAATAAAACCTGTATAAGCTTCTCAAATGTGTTCTCAGTTTATTAGGGTTATAAATTTTCCTGGTTTACCTGTTCAACTACATTTTTATTGTTCACTCTTAAATGGCATCATGTTCTTTTGCATTTTGGAAGCAGAACATGTTTGAAGTTCTTGAATAACAAACGGCGTAGGGCAAGACAAAAGTTTTACAACTAGTGATACTGAAACAAATTTAGAAGTCACACAGTATTTCCATATGAATACTCAAATACTGTAAATTTTTCTGTAAAATAACAGGGTGTCTGATGAAGCAAAAATAAAAACCTGCACTCCCTGGACTGATCTACACACCTGGAATTTTAATAGCCTTGATTTACAACTTCTGCACCTGATTTAAGTAGGAAAAAAAAAAAGTGAAGTAAAACATGTTTAAGCCAAATGTTTGCTGGCTTCTAGCCTACGGCTACAGACTTTTGCAGAAGTTATTGGAAAGAGGAAAGAAAGGATAGGGTTTATGCTAATCAATATCTCTTATGTTTCACAGATGATGAGAATTTGACCAACCCTCAAAATTCAATGAAAGTAAAGCTCTTGTGTTCTTGGTCAGATAAATTCCTAAACTGCTATTCTGTGTAAGAAACAAGCACTAAAATGTATCGTTAGACAAAATGGGAAATGAGGGGTCTCTGTAGAAATGAAAACTGTGAGGCTACAGTTGGGTATAAGAAGTACTTCAAATGGGAGATCTATGTCAGCAAACATATGCAAATAGTAACTACCCTTTAAACTATTACAGGTATATGGCTATTGCTTTGCCAGCCAACAATATATTCTTTACACAGTGGATAGCGCCATTCTGAATTAACAACACTACAAAACTGTCTGCAGTATCAGAATAGCCATTATACTGAAATCAAACAGGGCATTGAAGAGAGAAACTTGTAAATAAAGACTAGATTTTGGTAAATTATTTACTAGAAATAAATGAAAGGGGTAGCAAAATAATTACTAAACAATTTTTAGCTCATACAAGAATTTTAACAGCAGTCCTATCTTAACATCTGTCAGTCACTAAAAGCCACTGAGACAACTTATTTCAGTGTTAAATTATTACAAAAAGACAACAACTAAATTTGAATGCTTGCCAGAAAAAATCAAAAAGGCAGATATCTCAGAAGTTACAGAGATATATCAAGGAAAAAAAAAATTGAAGAAAATACACCTGGAGATGTTTACTATTTAAATTCATCCCCCTAAGGATTTAGGGCCAAAAAGCTAAAGTTCAGCAATACTTTTAGCAACTAAAAACATCTTCATAATGAAAAGAGTTGAGCAACATTAGCTACGGATATTCCTACCTGCCAATTTGTTCATATTAGCAAGCTTCTTTAAAAGAAATATGTGCATACGCATATATACACACATATGTACGTATGCATGTAAGTCATGAGGTAAAGTTCACCTGATGGCATCACTCAGATAAACTGAGGTCTGATCTACACCTGCCCACTCATATGACAAGCTGGAAAAGCAAAGACGATTATCAGTGATAACACATGAGGAAGGCTGACCAAAATCTTTGCCAAATGAGAGGGTCTATGCTGTTCCATGGATCAGATATGCATGGGAAAAAAAAAAAAGGCAGTTATAAACTTTGTCCTTGTAACATATTTGTGACAAGAGGCAAGAAAGTCATAGTAAAGCATGTTAACAACCACTAATTGGCTCCAGATCCATAGGGAAAAGTCAAAGAGGTTAGCTGGGGGCTACACAGCAATGAAGCAATTGGTAGCTTGACCTGACCACCTAAGCCAGAAAGCAATAAAAAGTGAGGAAAAGAGCCCCTCGGTGGGATACCATCTGTGGGTGCTGGAAAACATGCAGAAGGCTGAGACCACGGTGGAACACCTAGCTACTCAAGAAAGCCAACTGCAAGCATGTACTCAGGTACATGGACCCTTTGGAACAAGTGCCAACTGCTCAACTGGGCCAGAGGGGCAGGAGCCTTCATTGGTGTGGGGTTGTCCTTAAAGAATGTGTGAGGTTCACAGTAAAGAAATTGTTGCATTTCAAAAGAAAATGTTGAAAGAAATTGCTGTCTACACAGTACAGCCATCCTATTTAGCATTTTTTTTTTTCCTAAATGGTTTTCTGCCATAGTGCCGTTCTGACCTTGCAGATAGCCCACTCTGAATTCCCCTGCAGAAATATATATTTTTCCTCTCTAGAGGGTTCCTATATTATGTGCAGAACTTTCCCATATTAAATTCATGTTAATAATATCCCTAATACATAAAAATAAAAATGTTCACGCTTGCTCACGTCAAAATGCAATGAAACATTCCTTCCAAAATCATTCAGCTTAAATATGTTTTGCTATTATCACATTTTAAACTATCCTCCTGAGAAGTGGGAGCCACTGGACTATCAAATGCTGTGATTAAGAATCCTTAGCATTTTCACCATCTATAGGTTTCTCATTTAAAATTCTGCAGTCAAAAGACATCTGACACTCAGAAGAAGGTACTTAGAATTAACTGAAAATTCTGCAAATACAACAGTGTATGCTGTATTGCAACTCCACATTTAAAAGACATGTAATATTTCAAATGCAACGTATGCACTTTTTCCTCCCTGAATTTCTTATTCCAAATCTAAAAAAAAAGAAAATACTAGGTATCATAAAGCTTCATTTCTAAAAGTCAAATAGGAAGAAAGGTAAAGGCTTTGTGCAATAATGAATACATAAAGAGAATGAGTAAAAAATAATGCTTTGATGTTTAGAAATATTTGAAAATTATTTCTGACACATCACTTCTATGTACCCTAGGTAAATAATGCAGATACTCTAAATATTTGATCATGAACTTCAACATTCTTTTGTGTTTGAAATGGGGTTTACAATCAATTTTAATTACTTGATGAGTTATTGTTTTATTTTTATGCATAATTTCAATCTTTCTTCAAGCTCAAGTTTCATATTAAAACAAACAAACAAAAAATCCCAAAAGGTAAAATGTAATTGCAGAAATATGTTCAGATGCCCATGACACTGGGAAAAAGTAATTATGTTAGCGAGTTACTATATTCTCTGACCTATGCCAGAGACTTCTGCGTACAGCAGTCAGACTCTGGAGACTTGCAGGCACATAAACATACATCACCCGTCTGGCATCTTCAAGTCGCAGACACTTGCTCTCCAACGGTCATAAAAAATGTACAAATTCACAGTAATAACATGATCAGTATGTCCACTTTTGTCAAGGGGCACCTTCTACCAGCTGCTCAGCTCTCCAAAGTGGGGATATTTGGATAACTTCTTATTTTAAACCTTTTGTTCTTGCACAGAAAAACCCCTCACAAATTCACAATTAAAGGTAGTCCTGCTGCACATGTCTTTACGCTCCATGCATTTATTACCTTTTGTGTAAGATGAATTTTATGGAGCATCTACTCAGTGCGCAAAGTGTTTAGAGTTGATTTTTATAGTGACACGCTCTGCTGTTTTTATATCCACAATTTTACATGCATGACAAATAATTGCTATTCAGACATATAATTTTCAGGTGCAGAAGAGAAGACCAATGTTTCATAATGTGTTTTTTTCGGTGGCCCTAACATTATACCAAATGCAACTGACTTTATGAGGACACCTACTGCTTTGTGCATAAAGTAGAATGTGTCCTTTACAATGAAACAGCCACCCTTCTTTCAGTTTTTCCACAACCATTCCTTTTACACCAAACAGGCAGTAAAGTTGGGCAAGACTTCTTACAAGAGTCAAATTTTTCAAAACTCGATTCTCCGTCACTCACAAGTAAACACTGTTCATACAGACTGACGAGTAGCTTGGAGGCGCTTTTATTCCATCTCTGACAACCTCAAATTGTTATGATTTTAGAGAAGTTTTATCACTATGTAGCTGTACAAGGCATACAAAAGTCCTTTGGGATTACCATAAAAGACAAGACCCTACAAATACCTGAAACAGACAGAAAGAAAAAAAAAAACATGCCATATAAAAAAACCCAAAACCCTAGTATAAAACAGACTTAACATTCCTGTAGAACTGATTTTACAGCAAAAGCAGCTCCTACAAACAGCACTCAATAACCAGAAATAGTCAGTGCCATTAGATGAAGCAAAAATGCCGATGATGTAAAATAACCAGAGTCTATTAGGTGGAAAAAACCCCAACCCTCAAAAACCTAAACCCAAACCAAAAAGAATGCAACAGAGCATCTTTCTATCTTAAAACAGAACTGTAAGACAAAAGATTACCCTAGGAAATGTGGGAGAGACAGTATCTACAGAACAGAAGCTGAAGTAATACACAAACTTGTTTCATATCAGAATAACACTCCTTAACCTGCCTGGTCAGAAAGAAGACCCAGCCTATCTTCAGCTAAGATTTATTTAGTTGAAATATCAACTGGGACCTGAATCTAGCAAGGAAAAAGATGCTTGATGCCTCAAGAATTTCTGAAATCCCCTCATCCGAATGAATCTAGCATCTCATTGAAGCACTTGGCACACAATGAGATCAGTTCTCATAGAGAACCAGAAAAAAATGTTTTGCTGTTTCATGAAGCACCAGCTACTATTGAAATACTTCTCTCTTTTACAGTCTACAAAACTTCCATGTTGCACTTAGATCAGCTTAGACAAAATAAGGGCCACAAATCTGTCCCATGACACAAACTTTCTAACTCAAACTCTCCTCTCCTCAGGAGAGGGAGAATGAATGCAGCAGAGTCCTAAATACTTAAAGTATAAAAACATCTTTGCAGCAATTCAGGCAGAGTAAGACCAAAGAAATACAGTTTAGGTTTTCTCACATTAAAGTAAAGCAGCAAAAATTCTGGAATAGATATTTGCACTACAGACTTAAGAACTCTGACATTCTATTAAGTCACATAATGCCACTTGTACTTGCATGAGATAATGTATTATCATTTTCAGTGTTACCAAAATGTTTTTTTATCAAGAATGTAAGGATATATATAAATTTTGCAATCACAATGTTTGATTTCAAAGCTAAGTATACATTTACTAATTACTTCATGGAACAGCTAGAACACCAGTGGAATTTACTTGTTTTTATTTTAAACAGAGTAATACTTCACTACCAGAAGCAGAGCATTTGTTTCTTGAATGTTCTGCTCTTGATTCTACCCAGTGGCAAATGCTATTCTGCCAGAAAGTGAATGGCAAACAAAATGTGCTTGTGCACATCGAGACTTGATGTAAGGCTGCCAAGGGAAAAAACAAAGAAAGAACAAAAAAGATGTCACATTGAAAATAAAAGGTTTAGTTTAACTTGTCAGCCACATTTAACCTGCACTTGACTTGTTTGCCCATTAAGTTACCATACACAGATAAATATATTACTTGGAGTAATGATTTTAGCAAAAAATATTGTATAAATCATCAGATGTTTAGATTTTCCCTTCTTTCTTTATCCTTTTTTTTTTTTAATTCAGGAAAAAAGGAGTTTGTCAAAATGCTATAGGTTAACCATTTTTTTTTGGAACAGACACTAAGGTGATACCTCAAAGCTTTACAGAACACGTCCACCACTTGGTGTATGGCAGCACTGTGAACTCTACTGCAATAGCACCAGCAAGAGTAACTATTCCCAGTTAGGTCATAATCCATTTGAGCTTAGCTATTTGACAATAAAGGTTACATTATCCTCAGAGAGAAAATTGGTTCTGCCATATTTCTCCTATAACACCTGGACAGCAATTCAGGAGAACAGAAAATTCCGTATTAAGAGCTCAAATGAACTCAAAATTTTCCATCCAGGCTTGCAAGTGGCAGATGTTGAGACTATGAAATCTCCAAAAGTAATAATGCAGTGGTCATTCATAGCCATGTTATTAAGCAAGAATGCCAAATTTCTCTTAAAAGCCACTGTCTTCAAATTATGATTGCAGAGAAAAAGCTTGATAACACAACCCATTAATACATACAAAACAATTCTCAATGGCTTGACCTTTTTTTTTTCAGTTTGAAAAGTTTTAAAGTAGACAATTCAGCACAACAATCTGAGTGTAGCATTTTTCATATGGTGATTCTTTTTCTACCTTGCACATTTAGTATTGACATCACTGTCATAACCAGTCTACTAATTTTCAGTTTTATCAGAAATGAACAGTGTGAGCCTCACTGAAATACAAAAATCTTAAAATAATTTAAGAGACTATAGTAAAGTGCCTTTGTACCTATACACAGAAGACCAGTAATGTGATTTATGGTCATATAAATAATACAGAATAAAGACTGTATTACTAAAGAAAATCCTCAGGCACCCATACAATCAAAAAGGTCCTAGAAATTTCATGGATGAAAAGTTATATCCTGGAGGCCATAAATACTAACTGATATGTTACATAATATTTAACAGTTCTGCATCAAATTTTACCATTATTCTTCCAACCACTTCTAACTTATTGATTTGTTTCTTATGTGCTAATGTTCATAAATTTTAAATGGACAATGACACCAGTAGTCCAAATGCTCAACCACTCTACAAATGCACAAGAGATAAGTGATTAAGTCCTGTATTTTAAACAGCTTAAAATGGCAAAAAACAAGGAGCCTCCACATGAGAAATAAGTTGAGCCAAGCTGCACCATAGGCACAGAACTTTCATAATTATGTGGGAACTATAGAAGCTTAAGAGCCTATTGTTTGCATGGAAACTTTTTACCTACAGGATCCACCCACAGGAAACACCACAGTGCATCCATATCCATTATAAAATGGACTTCACTGAGGGAGTTTGGAGTCAGAGTACTGTGAGGTGTCCATCAAATTCAGTCCTTGTGATAATGACTCAAAGAACAGCATTATACATGGAGGGACGAGGGAGAAATACATCAGAAAAACTACCATCAAAAAGAATACTAGATTCATGCATTAAATGATTGGCCATGGATCCTATAAAGAGGACCATCAGAGAACCAGCAATGACTCCATTCATTCATTGCAGCTCAGGAGGGCCAAACAACACTAATCTGCAGACACTGGCTTACAGTAGGGAACCCTCACTCATGAAACTTCAAACACATTTCAGGCAAGGCATGCAGTTAGGCTGAGCTCACAGCAGCGCTACCCCTATGCATGCTGTGACCTCCTTTCCTCACTGTAGGAGACAGCAGCAGCATTACAGGATTTTAATAGGCCTTCCTGTGGCTGCCCATCTGTAACAGTGATGTAGCCCTGACATGGGGTTTGGGAAAGCCAATTCACATCCCCATTGGTGTCTGATTTCTTGTATTCAGAGCAAAATGCTGGAATCACCATCCCTGGATGTGTTTAAGAGACGGGTGGATGAGGTGCTGAAAGATATGGTTTAGTGGTGGACAGATACGGTTGGACTGGATGATCTCTAAGGTCTTTTCCAACCCAGTGATTCTATGATTCTATTCTAAATGGTTAGAAAACCAGTAGAGAGCAGCAAAGCTTTCACAACACTCATGCAATCACTATCCCATGCAACTCCAGCACCTTTAACTCTCTCAGTACAACAGATATACTGTTCTTCCAGGCACACAGTCTTTGCAGTTATCAAACCAACTCCTCTGTGGGCCTTCTACACTGCCTAATCACAGTCCTCCATAGCTACACCTATCATGTAATACAGCATGCTCAGAAATCTTGGTCCCTATTCACCAGCACTACATGGTTCACTGCAAAAAGGTAAACACATCAACAGAATGCATTTCACCAAGAAAATGTGCTATTTTCACATGGCTTCAAACCATTTGTACTGCGTTAGTCTTGCCTACTACTGGAGAAGTCAGATGACTGGGCATGTGTGCTGGGTTCAGC
>NW_010234371.1:0-231 GCF_000690775.1 Eurypyga helias
ACAAATTCCAACTCAACACGTTTCCATAATCAAAAGGGACAGGCGTGATGGTCCGAGGGCTATGCTGCTAGTTCGGAAGCTAAGGGAGACAGGGGGAAATGCAAGGCAAGTGAGGAGCGGTCCGATGCTGTCCCACGGCGGCGCCGCGGAGGTGGTAAGGCGTGGGAGAATACGGAGGACAGGTCTACCCGTGTAAATGAGAGCGAAAAGCCATGGACGTTGATGGGCCGC
>NW_010234372.1:0-947 GCF_000690775.1 Eurypyga helias
TTTTTTTGTCTTCATAAGCACTTAATTCTTCCTTGGTACAAAATGTATCCAAAACAAAGACAAAATACTTTATACACCTTGCTATGGAAATGTTTAATGTTGCTGCTACTTTGCCTCTTCACTGCCCAGGACCTGAAAGACTCTTGTTCATGAACTGTCGCTTCACAAAGCAGATCCACCACTGCAGACGGAAATATGATGTCAGAGAATAAGCAAAAGCGGTTTCCACACGATAAATAAAATTGCGACTCCAAAGTGTTCAACCTCTGACAAATAACAAATGTTAAGGCTCCGGTTTGGCACATGGACTTTTCCACACTGGCTTTACTGAAATTTAGAACGAGACGACAGGAATGGACCCAATCAATTTATAATACAGGACTCTGAATTAAAGGGGAACATTCTACTTTCTCTTAATTCTGCTATTTTATTTTTACTGTTTATTCCAATATAAACAGGGGATGCATCAGAAAGCTGTGCCTTTGAAACTAAATTAGCCTAAATAATTTCAGTATTAAATGCAGTCACATTTGCACATGAAACATGTGAACAGCCAGGAGGTAATTCATGCATTGATTAGCTTTTTTTTTTTAATCTGGATATGAAGCAAAATGGTCTACTTCAAAGAAACTATCAAATCAGAACCACCCAGGGAAGACAAACAGCATCTCTCGTGCCTGTGAATTTCCATTTGAAAACCTAGCCAACAGCAGATGTACAATGCCAGATACCACTTATTACCACCCAGCTTTTTAAAGTAACCCAAATTGGCATTCACTGTTTTACCTCACTGCAGATTAAATTTATTGACAACTTCCAGCCTGCTATTTCCTTCGCCCCGTAAAACCAGGGAAGCTTGCACCGAAGTTACCCACACCTGATCCTTCACCCCATCATCTCGCTTTTCCCCACGCACTTCCACACACCCCCAGCCTCATTAAACACGT
>NW_010234372.1:1117-1426 GCF_000690775.1 Eurypyga helias
GGGTCAAACTGAATTTAGCGGGGAAGCATCAGGTATCTGCCTAAAGCAGAGAGTGAGTTTTCCCATCTACAGGCACTCGCTGGCCATCTGAGCGAGTTTGCTCCATTTACAGCGTGCTTGGGATTTTCATGATGCCTGTGCCAGTAAAAACGATCACCCAAACTCTTTTCCCTCTTATCTTTGCTCATTATTGTGGGCCTCCTGTTCTGACAGTTGGGCGCTGTTACAGGCTTCAGCTAGTGAGTATGTTGATGTAAAAGGCAGACTCAAACCCCTATTAATTTCTTCTGCTGGATCGATGGATCCAGG
>NW_010234373.1:0-2695 GCF_000690775.1 Eurypyga helias
TGCTGTTGCTCCCAGCGGCAGCAGGGGCGGGCAGGCGTGCGCGGCGATCAGCACCGTGGACAGAAGCCGAGGGGGCGGGCGGTGCTCAGCCGGCACCCGAGACACCCAGCCCTGCAGACGTCCAGAGCCTCCAAACGGGGCTGATTGTCTGAAACAAATTTTAGCCTGAAGCAGAGCCTGTAACTGGCATCACGGATCAGCTTCAGCGGCCCAAATAACTCCCGTGTGCTGGGAGCAAGGAGGGAAAGATACAAAGGCCCCATGAGTTCTAAGACCTCAGAACATACACTGCAATGGAAAACACTTTACCAGATAAATAAACTACTTTGACACTATTAACTTGTTGAAGTAAGGACTGTATTTTTCTTTGATTTTTAGACAAAGTCTGGAATATTGCAGATATACTTGAAATATGATAGGGAGCCATCTTTGGAAATAATAGCCTGAGCAAGTAATATTAGTTATAACCCCCCCTACTTGTAAAGTAACAACCATTAAATTATTGTGGACTAGACAGCTAGTTTCCTGAGCAACATCAGATAACATTATTAGTGAAATTAACAGACTATTTTGTTCTCTTCCTCCCTTCCTGTGGAGAAGAACAACGCTGGACAGTCTCAATAGCAGGTGGGCTAGACTCCCATGCAACAGCAATGTCAAAGCGTATGTGGTATGTGACACTGCATTTCTTAAAAAAAAATACCCAAACCCTGTCAATGGTATTAATTTCTCATTATTCCAATCCAAGAATGACTTGGGAAATAATTATATTTTCCATTATGTGAGTTTAAATTCTTTATCAAAACTGGGTTCTGTAGTGGCAGTAGTGCCTGTAGTCCATCTGTGAGAATCTTAACAAATTCTAACTTCAGACACCAATATCACAGACACTGTCACCTGAGATAGTTGCTCCAGATTCCCTTTATGGTCAGTGAAGTGTGTAATCACCTGAAGGGTGCAGGTCACCCAGATCTTTGAAGACATCTGCTAAACACAAGACAAATTGCACTCTAAATCTTGTCAGTGGTCAGAAAGGGACACTGGGGGAACTGCTTCAGAAGCAAACACATCCACTGGAGATGCCTGTTTTTATCAAGAAAGACTCCTTGAACACTGACACTAAGCAGTATGCAAGCAACTGGGCAAGCATCCAGAAGTGTAAAGTCTTTGGGAGGATTAAGTATCTAGGGGTGGGGAGGCTTCTGGGAAGCCCCACACAAACCCACACTTGTTGGGAGGATGTGCCATCATATGATAGATAGTATCTGACTTCTTCAAATATTTCCACTCATACTGAAATACAACCTAATGGCAAAAATCCACACATTAAACTTCCCCTGTATGCATTTTATACCTCAAATATAAGCATCTGGCAAAGTATTATATATGAGACCATAACTAATTTAGCTTCACATTCTCCACACTATCTTGGATGCTGGCTATACTTCACTAGTTTATTTGATTTTTCAACATCCTTCCCACTAAAAATTTCAATCAAAACAAGTGAAATGACTCAAGAGACATTGTAAGATGAAAAATATGTCTCAATTCAACTATTTTTTTTTTTTTTTTAGGTATCTACTATTGACACAGAGAAATAGAGTGAAAAGATATAGATAAAATTTACATTATAGGATAGAGGTGATTAAAGAAAAAAAGTATTTAAAACTCCCTCCTTGGGATTCAGGGTTTGCTTTTAATGACACCTCTTCTTCTTATTAGTCCAATGAAGTTCAAATGCAGAAATGCAGTACTGTCCTCTTGGGTCTGCAGACAGCCTGAAGCAACAATTTTGCTTTAAGAAATAGGAAGGATGCTCTAAACTCATCCAATGAAGTGGATGAATAATAAAGACTAGAGGTGAAGAGCAAAAATATACTACCCAATTTTAGGCATCTGATAGAGCTACTTGACCCAAAAGTTTCATTTTCCTTAGGCTATGTATACAAACAAGGAACACAGATGGTTTCCCTAGAGATGGACTGGAGCATCTACTGAGATCTGTTTCTCTCTCACTTCTGGGAAATTCTACATGATTAAGCTCTTTCTGTGGGCACTTCCATTCACTGCCAGAAGTTATATGGTATGCACTCCTTTCCCCCCTCCTCTCTGCCCATCTCCATCCAAATTAGTGAATGAAAAATTATCTCAGCAGATTAAGGTGAGGTGCTTATTCCACAGTTCAAAGCTGTTGGCTAAACTCCTGATATGCCAGAAAGGAGGCCATGCAATTGCTGTAATTTTCAGCTTTTCTTCTGGCAAGAGGGCAGTTTCTCTGGTGCAGTCATTAGCTTTTCTGATGCCGTCTGATTTTGCTTCCTTGTCTGCTACCAAAACCTTGCTATGTAAACCCAATGCAAGCCAATTGTGTAGAAAGCATTGAATCATCTGTTGCCATGAGCAGGTTTTGACATGTTTGCCATAGTCAGGAACGCTCTTTTATAGTGCCAAAATGGACACCCCTCTTTTAAAGGTCCAAAATGGCCCCCCCCCCCCTTTTCCACTTGATCTATTAATAAATCCCACATACCTCACATTTAATACTGGAAAAGCTTTACTTCCTTACCATAAGGAAGTTGCTGTGGCATTTCCAGTTTGTTACCCACAGTACCTCCATAGTTCTTGCCACAGAATTTAGACCCATCTGGGGACATGAGGGATCATGGCACAGGTTTCATCCCCTCCCCTCCCCTCC
>NW_010234374.1:0-382 GCF_000690775.1 Eurypyga helias
CTGGAAACCCCGCTGCTCCTCAGGACCTTCTGGGGTAGCCAGAACCCCCACACACCCCACGGCCTGGCGGGAGGAAGGGGAGGGGTTGCCAGGGAGGTGGGAGAGACATCAAGAAGAGGTGAAGAGCAGCGGTGGAGGAGCTGGCAGTGGGGCAGGACCCAGGGGGGAAGGCAGATGGTGGGATGGGGTCTGCCTGTGCCCCCCTGCCTGCCCACTCGCAGGGTCTCAGCATGGACAATGACACAAGGGGCGCCCACCCCTGCAGTTCCAGGGGACAGCCAGGGTGGGGGACCCAACCCACAGCCACCACCAACCCGTCGTGCCAAGGGACTGCAAACTCCATGGTCAGGCTCAGGCCATGCCCTCGCACGCACCAGGACCC
>NW_010234375.1:0-14647 GCF_000690775.1 Eurypyga helias
CGGATGGCAGCGAGAGGCCGAGACACCGGGAAACTCAGGCCGGAGCTTTCCGTTCCCCCGCGCAATCCGGCCCCGCTCTCCGCCGCTCGGAAGCGCCGGGCCAGGCCTAGGGCCGGGCCGAGGGGTGGGAAAGGCGCCCTCCGGTTTTATTTCTGTCCGGGCAGAAACTGTCCCCGGTCTCTGCTGATGAAGTCGCTAGTGACACGTTATTCCCTACATATAAGACACGTTCTACTTCAGCATCCTAAAAGCAAGTAACGCCTTCCGAGCGGTTTGCGAACTAAAGACAAGTCACCCTGCTGTGTGATAAACTCACCCTAAGGCCAAACCCTGCGGCCTAAAAGGCTGGAAAGCGATGCCTGGTAGGGAAGGCGTAAAGAGGCGTTTCCCTGGCAAGTCCAAAAAGCCCTTCAATAGGGTGTGCAACAAAAGTACCAGTTTTGCAGAGTTTTGCCTCCTCTGCAAGAGATGGACCAAACAAGTGCAGGAGCTCAGGGGCTGAAGGACGGATGGGGGTGCCCGCACTAGCCAGAGTCCCTTCGGTCAGTGCAGCTCAGCTGAGGTTCCTTCAGAGGAATGCCAGGGAAAGGGCTGAGAACATCCAGAAAAAGTTATAAACTGTTACAGTTGAGTCCTGTGTCTAGTTCTGGCGTGTCCATCACAAAGGAAAACATGGACCTGTTAAAGTAGGACCAGAGGAGGGCCATGAAAATTATCAGGATAGAACACCTCTCCTATGAAGACAGGCTGGGAGAGCTGGAGTTGTCCAGCCTGGAGAAGAGAAGGCTCCAGAGAAACCTTGTTGTGGCCTTTCAGTGCTTGAAGGGGATTTAAAACAAAGATGGGGAGGAACTTTTCACCAAGGCCTATAGTGACAGGAGAAAGGACAACAGTTTTAAACTGAAAGAGGCTAGATTTATATCAGGAATTACAGATGGTCAGTAGATGTCTTTCATGCTTTCATCTCAAAAAAACCCCAACCCACCAAAACACTCAAAAATACACCTTTTAAAAATCAGATAATTGATTAGACCATTTTTGTGAGTGAATTTGCAACACTGAAGACAAAACAAGTAATTCTATTACAAAACACTTTATTAAAAGTTTATTTTTAAAATATAGATGCATTTTCCTAAGAGGGGGGAAAAAAAACCCCAAACAAACCACAAAACCTTACTTTGTTTCTTTTGTTCATGCAGACTAGAATTAAACAAAATAATTATTTGCATGTGCAGCATTTATTTCTTAGAAAAATAGGAGTGCCAGCTCACCCATATTTTTCTTGAGCTGCCCTCTTTCTGAGATTCCACCTCTGTGTGATGGGTGAGATTAAGATCTGACTCTGAGGAAGAAGCATGGAAGAGTCCCCTCTCTCAGCCCTGCTGCGAATTCAAGAGGCAATCACGCATGCTGAGGAAACTCCCGACAGCATGGCTCTTTCAAAACTATTTGGCTAAGCTTGCTGGAAGTCAAGGCTATCAGAAAGCTGAGAACCAGGTGGCAGTGAGGAACTCGGTTAGCTTACAGGGTGCAATTTCAGCATTTTTTCCCCAACACATGCACGATCCAAATCCCTGCTACTCACAGAATAGGTACAAAAGATCTGCTCACATTTTCTCTTGTGCCAGTAACAGTAATCGAGAGAAAAGTTTTCATCCAGATTTCTCTGCTGGGATTTTTTTTTTTTTTGCTTTTGACCTTTTAAGTTACTGGCAGATCACCAACAGCCCCAGTAAAGTACGTCAGTACCTAGTTCTCACTTATGCTGTGCTGGAGACCTCATCCTTGCCCAGTTCTGTACACCTTACTCATGAGGCAGAACTCTCCTTACTTGCAATGAAACAGAGAGAAAGACAGAATCTGAGTAATAATTTATGTCTCTTTGATAAGAATCAATTAACTGGGAACTGATCATCTTTCACTGATGTGCAGCTTGCAATATGATGCCAGCTGATTAAACAGTAATAAAACATAGGATTTTATAATCATGATTCTGTCTTTGGATAGAAGATACACCCAGCCACCTCCCCTCACTGTTGATGAATACAGATAGATACCCTGTTGCTATATATAAACAAAAAATAAAACAAACAACAAAGACCAACCCCCCCTCCCAAAATCCCCAAACCCACCACAATCTTGTTTACTCATGGATTTTGTATATATTAATGAACAGAAGCTACAAAAAATGCATAATATTTGCCACATGCATCTTATAACACTATTCAGAAAATATTAATAATTGCAGATCACCTGATTATATATATCTCAATTTTTAAAGCACCTCTTTAATTTTAAAGTATATCCAGTTTTAGCAGCTTGTTCTACATGAAATGTCTTGTCTGGTGTGAAGCAAGAATGCAAGCAGCTGAGTTCTGCTTGTGCCTAATAAATTAATGTAGCAGATGCACAGCTGGTGTAAATTGTTGTAGCTCTCTTGATTTTAATGAAGCTGTAGCAATGTATGCCAGCCAAGGATATGCTTGTATAGTTCTGGGAGTTAGCAGAGACTGGAATCCAAAACCAGTAAATTCAATCTTATAGCCCACTCATAACAAGACAGGTGAATTCATTCAATATACTGTTGTAGAAAACCCTGTGAACACAGAGAATAATTTTTTTTGCTTTTCTCATGCTAAATAATAAAATATGCATGGTTTGTAGGAAATAATGTTGCAACATTGTAGCAACAATGCAAGACCTCCTAGGAGTAGAAAATAGTTTTATTTTAAATCTAAACCAACCTCAGTCATTCACTTATACCTTCTGCCCACACATTGGTTTTGGATATGCCTTTTTGTAACCTGGCCATGACTATTTTCACCATCCTGTCCCACACTGGCAAGTCACTGAGGTTTAGTCACTGCCCTTTGCCTCCTCACCTGGGTGTCCTGCTAACCTGCAGGTAGATATGCACTAGGATCATGATGACCTGCTAATCTAGGTGCTATCAACACATGCCATTCTTGTAACACTTCTCCAGCTGTTTTTTAACTCCTGATGCTTCCACACCCAGATATCGCTATTCATTCTCCATGCACACAAACCTTAACATTTCTGTAACGATTCTCTACATACTGAGAATGTGCAGAATGTGCGTGGTTTGGTATATCCCTTCTCCCTGTTTTGTTTATGTAGATTAGGTTATATTTAATAGACAAATAAAAGAGGAGCTTGCTGAAATAATCTGCATGATTGTTATCTGACTTGGCACTTGAGAGGTTAAATAGATTTGGTTGTAGTGATAGTCATAGTGTCACATATAAGATTCTTTTTCTTTAATTATTTTTTTTAAGAAAGCAGAAAAAAAAAATCAATGAAAGAATTCCTAAATTTTTTATGGACAATGCCATAATTTTATTAGCTAAAATTGAATTTTGAGATCTTGAAATGCTGAATTGTCCCTTTATTTGTGAAAGAAAACTTTATTTCCTATTTGCTACAACAACATAAGCTATGTTACCCTACTATTCTGAATGCATACTACTTCACTTCTTATAGAAAGAACACTGTTTGAAGTAGGTATTAGCATCTTAGTTTTAATGTTAACAAAAAATGAGCGACTGCTCTTTTTGTGGGTGTATGCTCTTAGTATATTGATATGGAAAACCAG
Source organism: Eurypyga helias (assembly GCF_000690775.1). Taxonomy (NCBI): domain Eukaryota; kingdom Metazoa; phylum Chordata; class Aves; order Eurypygiformes; family Eurypygidae; genus Eurypyga; species Eurypyga helias. Next base: position 3,614 of record NW_010234375.1, read on the forward strand.
ACCTTGCTCAATTAAATTTCAATGTTCTTTAATTTTTAGGAATAATAAAATTTTGTCTAAAAATACTGTAAAGATGCTTCTGCAAACTGACAGTTGGCAATTCAATTACATGAGTTGCAGAGGCAGTCTGTGAGTTAATTGCAACTGTTATCATTAATGTTGTGTCTGCTTTTGTAAGGTGTTCCGTAATTTAAACGTGCTGTATATGCAATGTGTTACAGCAGTTTCCCTGGTGTTATTTTTATTGAATTCTAGGCTAAATAGGCAGTTAACGCAGTATATAACTTGCTAATGTGTCAATTAATGCCACCTCTGGGCTGAAGTAAATTGCAAAGACTTTTAGAACTGTGAATACGCATTTTGTGCTAGTCTTAGGCTTCTTCCTTTTCCTCTTGTCCTATTTTCTGCCTTTTTTTTTTTCCTCTAAACAGTCCATCTTAAAGCCCTCTGGTGCATAACAATGAATTGCCTTGAGGGGAGATGGTTGTTTAATGAATCTCAGAAATATGTATTCTACACGTACAAGCATCATATAATTTTATTTGACTAAGCACTGTGTGGCAAAATCTCCATAAATTTTCTGTGTATGCTGAAAACAAAAAGCAACTTTTAAAGACATTTTGGAGAAAAATAAACTTTACTCAACCAGACTTATTAAAAGCTAGAGCATGATATCAGAAAAGTGAAATTTTTAAATATGCTGAAACATTACAGGCAACACAGATCTGTGAAATGTAAGAAGAATCATATTTCAATACCTTTCTGAAGGTATTGAAATACACCTTCTCCCTAACTACAACCACTTCTATTAACCTTTTGACTTTGTTTACCAATATATTTTGCTTTGTCTAGTGGTATATTTCAAGATAAATTTCATATCTGGTATAGTGTATTTAAAACCAATAGACAGAACAGTTTATTTAGATGTTCATTTGTTGAGTAAAAAACCCACAAATTGCTGGCTCACAGCCTTTAATCTCTAGACACCTTTAAGAGTCCCTGCTTTGAAATTAGTTGCAAGCTCTATCAATTATATCTGTTTAAATGGACAAATTTAATTACTACAGAAGAGCAATTGATTTTTAAATTACCACTGATTGCACAGTGGGTATCTCAGTGGGAAGACAGGTACATGCAGGCTCTCAAATGGAATCAATGTATTAATTAATCTACGGATTGACACACTCCATAGAAAGTTCCCTTTCTCTTCACCTCCTTCCTGTAGATTCATTTGTTTCAATTTAAAAGGAATTTCTGATGAACTAGAAGTGAAAAATTCAAATGTAATATAAAATTGCACATGCTGTGCATAATATGTAATTTTTTGTTTCTGTCTCTGCACATTTGGTGCCATTTGCTAGCCTAGGTGGCCTCTGAGTGACAAAGCATTCCTTACAATGATGAAACATTACACTATGCAGTATCATGCCAAGGTACCTGTAGGTGCCCAGGAGTGGAGCTCAGAATTACTCTAAATAAAATGGAAATTAATTCCTTTTCATGGAACCAGTAAAATGAACATAAATAAAAACAGAGCTGGAGAAAACAAACATCTCAGTACTGTGTCCAGTGCTGGGCTCCCCAGTACAAGAGAGAGATGGATATACTGGAATGAGTCCAGAAAAGAGCCACTAAGATGATTACAGAGCATCTGTTATATGAGGAGAGACTGAGAGAGCCGGGACTGTTTAGCCTCAGGAAGAGAAGACTTAGCAGTGATCTTATCAACGTGTATAAATAAATAATGGGAGGGAGTAAAGAAGTTGGAGCCAGATTCTTCTCGCTGGTGGCCACTGAAAGAAAAAGAGGCAAAAGGCGCAGATTGAAATATAGGAAATTTCACCTAAACCTGAGAATTAAACCTTATTTGTTCTGACATTGCTAAAACACTGAAAGAGGCTGCCCAGAGAGGTGGTAGAGTCTCCATCCTCGGAGATATTCAGGGCATGGCTGGACCTCTCCCTGAGCCAGCCTCCTGCTCTCGCTTTGGGCAGAAGCTTGGACGAGATAACCTCCAGAGGTGCCTTCCAGCGTCAGCTGTTCTGTGATTCTGTGGATGTTGCTATCAGGTTTATGTAAGGGACTTGTAATATCTCATTTTTAAAACTGCTTTCTAGTTATGAAGCGCGTAGATTCAGATCTTCCAAAGCAGTTGGTTTCTGAGGCCTGTGTAGTCAAGGAAGCATAAGAACCCACCTACCTACTAATAGTGCACTTCTAGAGTAAAACACTGACTCCAGCTATATTATATTATAACATCTTGAGCCTATGATTTCACTGAAAATCTTGATCTAAATCTACAGAGGGTTTGAATTTTCCTGCATTGACAGAAGTTTTTTGGTTTTGGTTTTTTTTTTTTTTTCAGGGCAGAGCTTTCTGTGATTTATTTTTCTGGAATGTTTTTGTTAAAGGTTTGAAGAGCACTGGAACTAGTACAAGGGAGAAGAAAAGAATCCACAGTTGGAATGGATGGAGGCTTGAAAGACCAAAGGAGTTAGCAATTAAACTGGCTTATAGTTCTGTGGGACCACAGCTTGAGTTAGGAAGAAATAAATGAGCTGGGAACACAATAGTCAAAATTACTGATGTACAGACCAGGTTCTGTGCCACTCCCTGGGGAATAAGTGTCAATAATAATATTTGGAGTCAGTTATTCCTGGATGTGGTAGACAATACTGAGTGATTACTGAATACTGATATTATTTTACAATTGATTGACATTTGGTTTTGGCAAGTAGTAAGTGCACTAAACAACAGTTGGTCATAAAAACAACCTGCCTTTTAGTGATCACATATAGATTACATTTAGATTAACTGGAGGATTAATAGAAGTTGGTCTTTAGGTTTTTTGATTTCAAAAAGAAAGGATGAACTTCAAGAAATCAGTATTAATTAAATCAAAGAGTAGTCAGCAAGGAAAGGTAAACCTCAGTGATAGGAAGTATAGTGGTGAAATAAGAACTGCCAAAAGTCAGACATTCTGAGTCTTAAAAAATGCAGAGCAAAAGGTTCTTCAGCCACATAAGTTTAAGACAATGCTAAGTGAGATCTCTGTGCACTGAAGATGAAGGAGCAATGGAGAATAAATTATGCATGATTCTAAATGTATTTGAATGTTTTGCCTCAGTTTTCAATATGGATCACAAATAGGCAAAAGGAAAGCAGAACTGAAAATGTGAAGTAGCAGCAAAACTTGTAAGGCTGATGTGGACCAGTTAAGAAAGCTGTATGTTTATTTTTCCAGAAGTATAATGGAAGTAGTATATGAAACACATGAGCACCTGTGACAGCAGGAAATTGGATTTGATGAGCCAAAATATTCTTTCTATTCTTAAACTCCAGTGCTCCTGTACTGACTTACCGAAAAACTCCCATCCACCAATACAATTAGTTTTTTTTCTACACCACAGAGAATCTTGGCAAATCAAATTATCTTGTCTTGGAATGGAAATGTTTCTATTCAGATTTGACCTTGCAATTTAGAAAGTGTGGACGCATCATTGTGTGTAAATGTAGTGGGAGGCAAATAGTAAAATTATCTACCCAGGGTAACTAATAATTAAATGTATTAAATTTTAAGATAAGGAGTTTAGTTACAAGCTAGACTCATTCTTGCAAGCATCTTTCCACAACCAGATGCCTGCACATGCGTAGAGTCCTTTAAAACCCAGTAGAGCTTTCTGCAGGTGCAAGAATCTTCACCATAAAACTGCTCTGAAAATTAGGAACTAAGAGTCTCACACAGAGTTACAGTATTTCTGATAACTCAAATAATGTTGAAATTTAACAGATGTGCTTAATGTCAGCTAAAGTCATATTGCAGGGAGCATTCAATTATTAACTTGGAGAAAAATACACTTTTGGCTTCTATGGATAGATTTTTACTTGCGTAAGATCTATACAACTGGGTATTAAGGTGAAAGATATTTTCTATCTCACAGTGCTTCACCCTGCTAACTTCAGCTTTAAACCACCTTCTTAACATGAGTAACAAAAATAGTTAAGAAAATGGAAAATCTGTAAATATTACACACCCTCCAAGTCTTTCAGTGATTATAATATATTATGGATATTCATGTCAGCCTGTACATTTAACTGTGTGTCCTTTACTATTCCAGAATTGTCATGAGAGCAGCATAACACCTTTCCAATTAAATGCCAGCTCACAGCTGTCTACTGCCCTTTACAGAGCTAGAAAATGCTGAATCTTCGGGGTCCCATCCCTCCCTTCCACAGATCGTCCACCTTTTACCCTATGTTTTGGAAGTTGTCAGCTTCATGTTTGTATTCTTAAATCCATGTAAGCAAAGGTATATAGCTTGGGTATCTGTTCAGTCCTAAGAGCTCTACGTGAGCCTCTTAAAATCTGGAAGTGTTCATATTTCCGTTTTTGGCAATCTGAATTTCATCTCTTCACAAACCTTGTCTATCCTTGCCCTAGTAGGGATGCCTGGACTTTTCTAGGACAAAGTCTAAACTACCTTGTCTGCTTGACATCAGTCATCTGACATCACTGCACAGATTGATGGCATAAGCAAGCTGCCAGGCTGAGGCATGAAGTTCTAGGACCTGTCTTCACATGAAGTACCTCCTTGGGCCAGCTCTAAGAAGCAGCTTGCTTTCTTGAGCGAGTGAGTGGGTTGCCCAGAGCTCACCCTGAAAGCTTTCCAGTAGTCAAACAGTATGGATAAAGTGACATGTCTGGCTTCAGAACTGACACTGGGACTGCTTCTGCCCAGCAGTGTGATCACTGCTATATAGGTTTGTATGGATTTTACACAGGAATTCTAAAAACCTTGCTGCATTTCTTAGTTTGCAACCACTCTATCTCTTAGTCAGAAAGCAAATAATATTATGAACAATTTCCTGGGCTCTGTGGTCTAAGCTGGGTAACTTTCCATTCAAACTCTTGTTTCAGTACATAAGAAGTTGATGATGCTTCACTCTAAGAGTCTGGTTTTGGTCTAGCAAAAGCATGACACAATTTTGCCATCCTATGATGAATTCTGAGTTTACATGGGACATTTGTTACAAACCCACCCTCTATTCTATAGTAACTACTTAATAACTTCAAAAAGAAAATAAGATTTCTTAACCTGTAGACGTTTAGGCAATGAACAGATTGAAGTAGACAATCCCAACACCTAAAAGACACCTGGCAGAGACCAATACAACATACAGAAAGATCATAAACCAAAACACTGGTCCAAAGAGAAGGTTTACTTTCTGTTATTGAATGCTGACAACTGGAGTGGAAGAAAATGGTTCCATGTATCCAATTACTTGTCTTAGTACCTTTTGGGAACCCAATGAGCACAAACCAACAGAATCTCTTATATCTTACCAAGGTTTATCAGTTAGAGGCAAGGCACTCACTCAGTAGCTGCAAACATCTTAATTTCAAGAGGAATGAGTAACTGAGAATGCATTGCCATAGCTACCTGCTAATCAGCAATAAATAGTTGGAGTTGGCCAATTTGTAACAGTTTTACTAGTCTTCACCAAGGTCCTGCACCATCCGGTGTTTTTGTCTGAATGGACCATAGGATTTTTCTCAGTCCTCAATGCTTCTGAACCATGTATTTATTCATAGCTTCAGAATCTTTGTTTAAATGTGACAGCACAATTCTGGGTATTTTTTTCAGCAGCCTATCTATATTATTCACAGTAAAGAATAACAGGTCTTCAGTGTTTTCTCCAGGCCACCTACCAGTACTTTGAAAATGACACTATTTAGGAGAAAAACAAACCGAAACAAAACAAAAGAATGATGAAATGAAGCAAGAGACATTATAGGAACTATTTAATTTCACTCCTGGTCTGAAATGGTATGGTTTTCTGATAGGGATCCAGCAGTGCATGACATGATAAATCCTGAAATACATAAAGTACACAGCAGAGCAGTATGATGTGTGACCATGGTGTTCAGCACCTTTTTTAAAATACTGTAGTGCAGTGTAATCATAACAGCACAAAGGAAAAGGGTTTTGACATGTGTGTATGGGCATGGCAGGGTGGGAGCTGGTGTTGCAAATCATCTGACCCCCAGAAAAAAATTGGCAAATTTCAAATATGGATGTAACCCTAGAAGAACGTAAAACTAAAAACTTGGGATGCTATTTTGCTGCATGCAGGTGAAAGAGAGGACACAGTTCCAAAGTGTTTCACAGAATGAAGTGTTGTACTATTCTGTCTGAGTGTTGCAGTTTCTCGTTAGGTTCACTTCGAGGGGGATGTGCAAAGGAAATGTATACTGCGGTACAGTTTGCTTGACTGCTTCAGCATCACAGTCAGCAGCTCCAGCATGGGCTGGAGCACCCCTCCTATGATGCAAGGCTGCGAGAATTGGGCTTGTTCAGCCTGGAGAAGAGAAGGCTCCAAAGAGACCTGATAGCAGCCTTCCAGTACTTGAAAGTGGCTACAAGGAAGCTGGGAGAGGACTTTTTACAAGGGCCTGTAGTGACAGGACAAGGGGCAGTGGGTTTAAATTGAAAGCAGGGAAGTTTAGATTAGATATTAGGAAGAAGTTCTTCACGGGAATGGTGGTGAAGCACTGGCACAGGTTGCCCAGAGCAGTTGTGGATGCCCCATCCCTGGCTGTCTTCAAGGCCAGGCTGGATGAGGCTTTGAGCAACGTGGTCTAGTGGAAGGTGTCCCTGCCCATGGCAGGGGGGTTGGAACTAGATGATCTTTAAGGTCCCTTCCAACCCAAACCATTCTATGATTTTATGATTTATCAAAAAATACTTTGAAAACTATGTATCTTATTCTTAAAACTTACCATACATATGACAAACAACATCAGTTAATCCTGATTTATTTTGCTTGCATGTTGTTACCTACTTTCCTGTCATAACAGCCAGCTTGTGACAATATACTTAGTGGATGAGATACAATTGTTTTTAAATTTGTTTGTACCTTTTGCACTTGAAGTGCTAAGGTTGTGTTAGCACTCCCATTATGAGCTCCTGTTTGCCAGGGTTTATGTCACAACCATAAAAACGTGCTTTTGACCACATCCAGCTACCTAAGATTGCTGCTTAAGGAGTAATTAAGTTATGCATAATTAAAATATAGTTTTATGCATTTCCATACATTGGAACACAGTTAATAAAGATTTTTAGTACATAGATCAAAGGCTGCCTGCTGCTTCTTTTGTTACAACCACGTATCTTTTCTTCCCTCTTCATCTCCTTCTATACTTGGCTGATAGAACTTCTCAGGTATTGCAATCTCCAACAAGATTCTAGTTATGTACTGAAAAGAAAAATTAGACAAAAAGAAACCTCGTATGTTACTAAATATTCCCACATATGTAATCATAGATTCCTTTAAAAAAATGGCGGGGTCAAGTACAGCATTATTTTGCAGACTAAGGATTACGAAATTGTAACGATACTATCAGGAAATCTTTTGTGTAAACTTAATTAGTAATACAGGGCCTTTATTCTCCATTTTCGTACATATTACAGCATTGCCAAAGTTAATGCAAAGCTGACATAGTGGAACTGGTAAAGAACTGCTTGGTGAAACCACCTTTTTATCAGAAAATGCTCATTCACTAAAACTGTAATTTTTTTGAGCCATCTATCAGTTTTAACACAAGCTTTTTGGTGAAGTTATCTCATGTCAAGGCATGTGTTTTCCTGACTGAAACTGGAAAGTAAGACTGCCCTCCTTCCTGAAAAAAATAAACAGCTAAGTTATTCATAGGGGATGCAGAAAATCCAAGTTCAGATCTCTGCTCTGAATCTGGCGGAACTGGAATTTAAACCCATGTGTATGTGATGTGTGCCCGAGGCATGAGGCTGCTGAGTGTCGCTGTTCTACTAGTCAGAAAAAACAGCTCCGAGTTAACCTACTTTACTGTAGAATCAGAGATTTCCTGAAACCTGCCCAGCTCTAGATGTATGTAGCAGCTGCTGTCAGTATAAATTAAAGCAATGTAGTCCCATAAAATATTGTGCCATGTTTACACGGGCACAAATGATCACACATAATGTGAAGTAGCAGAAAGGCTGCCTCTGGTAGTGGTCAAACTTGCTTTGGATGTGCCCCACATATAGTCAGATCTAAGAAACCAGAGAGGTGATTTAATGTCATTGAGATGATATATTGACATTTTTTAAAACGACTAAAATTTAGATGCCAGTGTATGTGCATGGTTCAAAGTATATATCAAAATCTTGTAATGTCTGAGTATGTGCCCAAAATAGACACTGCAATCAAAAATAAGTTGTCAGAGAATTAATTTATGATATTGGCTTGAAAATTTTATATCTAAAATATATTAATGCTCTTCCTCATCTCAAAATAGACAGCATGTAAGCCAAGATTTGTCTGCGGGCCATGTCTTGTGCTGTGCCCAGACTTACTGTGGTTTTGTTTATGTCTATGAAGTAGATGATGAATGTGCTTTTTGTCGTGGTGATGAATCTGCTGCCTTATGCTTAATGGGGAAGACTCAGGTGAAGTGTCTGGAATTTCTGTCTGAAAGGGGAACCCTTGTCTATAGAGACTGATCAGAGCGAAGATGAGCTTTTCAGGATACTGTGGTTTCTAGGGCATCTTGTTATGTGGAAACAGAGTGAGATGAGGAAGATCAAAGCAGACAACCTCATTTTTCTTCATTTTATTATCTTTATTTTTCCTTTTTCTTCCTGCATTCTAGAAAAGGATTGATTTTCAGAGATAGCCATCCATAAACCTTATTTTTCTAATTTTTGGGGCCACATTTTCAGCCTTCTCTGTAGGATAAATTAGCCAACCCACCTTCCCCATGAAACAAATGAAAAAAAGGAAGCGTTAGTTGATTTCAGTTTATCAGTTTTGAAATTCAAGTAGGAGGAATGTGAGGAAGATCAAACTGTCTATTTTCATTGTATGTTTGAACTTCAGGGCAGATGGCATAGTAATGAAGATGTCAAACTTCCCCTGTACCTAAAATATAGTGTTCTCATCATTAGATTTCAATTAGTTTAAAGCAGCATAAACATACCAACTCTCTATACAAACTCACTTTCAACATATGGCCTGTAAAGAAAAAAAAACCTGAGAATTTTGAAAACCTCTGGCATAAGTACTTCAGTTACAAATGAAGGTATAGTGAGAAGTATGGGGAATTTAGGAAACCACTTGGGGTTAATATTCCAACAGAGAACATGAAAGATTAGTCTGAAATTAAAGGCACTTTTCATATCTCTAGAAAAATTGAAGCAAGGAAAACAGTTGGTGAACATGTCACTCACTTTTTAGACATGTCACAGCTGTCCACGTGCTTGCCACATCACCCTGTTCAACTTTTTAGTTTTTAATATGAATATCAATCTTTCTTTTCATAAATGTAACCTATAAATGCCAGGAATCCCTTAGGAGTTTTCTCAGACTTTATTTAATGCCCCACAAGAAAGGATGTAAAAGAGACCTTTCTTTTGTAAAGTGATCCTATAATTCTGTTCAATATCCATCATTTTCAAGGCCAAGTAATCATATTTAATGGATCCTAAATTACTTTCTGTCAGGCAAGGATTCCCTCGATAATATTAACCAGTACAGAGGACTGACACTTGGAGGGCTGAAACTAAGAGGTTATTTTATTGCAAGCAGCTTACAAGTGCTTAGACAGGGGTGGCACTCTCTAGCCCTGCAGTAGGAAAGGGTCAGAGTTTCCATTTTGACCTGTGCTTTCAATGGGTTTTAGCCTGGCTATAAATTCTCAAATTGGCTTCTGCAAAAAAGCAATGCCTAAGGTGACCTGCAAAGGATTTTTATCCTTTGGTGTGTTTCTCCTATATTTCTTCTCTTTTTTTTGAGAGTGGGGGGGATGTGTGTTAGGCCTGGATTTCTTAAGGCATATAAAGGTGGTGTCAGGGAGCAGCAAGAACGAGATGCTCTCTAAGGGAAGGCAAGCCAGGAGCCAAGGGTGAAGCAAGGCAGGTGCAAGGCTGTGACTGCACTAACAAAGGTCCAGTCCCATAGCACCCAAAGAAGAGCACAGCAAGTCTGGTGATGGTAAGGAGGGTCAGCCAACAGTCCAGGGGTTGCCAGACAAATCTGTAGTGGTGACACAGGAGGGAGTCCAAGCTGGGAATTGGAGTCAGTGAGTCAGGGTCAGGTCTGGATCAATGGGATACATGGGCAGGCATGGGCAGGGACCCTCAACAAGGATCAAGGGCAAGGGCAAGGGTTTGTAAGCAGCTTCTGAGCAAGGAGGGTACAACCATCCCCCTTCTTACAGTTTTTTCTGAAACAACTCTTTTCTTAACAGTCTGAAGCCAGACTATGCAGCTGTACTGTGTCTGTGTCAACTTGAGAACAGGCAGCCAAATCGCTTGGAGCAGGGACATGGGACTGCACTCGGGGTACTGGTGAATGTCTGCAGTTTTTTCCTACCTCAGTTTTTGTTACTTTTTTAATATTGATTAGCTTTTTCTGCTGAAACATTTAAGAGTCCAGATGAGTCTAATCCTTCATCTTGAGTTAAAGTTTATGTAGAGGAGAGGTGCACAAGTCCATGGAACCTGATGAAATACATCCGTGGGTCCTGGTGGACCAGGAGCTGGTGGACGGGGTTGCGAAAACTCTATCCATCATACGCAAAAAGTCGTGGTGATCTGATGAAGTTCCCACTGACTGGAAAAGGGGAAACATAACCCCCACCTTTACAAAAGAAAAAAAACAGGACCTGGGGAACTACAAGCCAGTCAGTCTCACCTCTGTGCCTGGCAAGATCATGGAGCAGATCCTCCTGGAAACCATGCTAAAGCACATGGAGAATGAGGAGGTGATTGGTGACAGCCAGCATGGCTTAACCCAGGGTAGATCGTGCCTGACAAATACGTTGTCCTTCTATGATGGGGTCACGACCTTGGTGGATAGAGGACGGGCACCCTATGTCATTCCCTGGACTTGTGCAAAGCCTCTGATACTGTCCTGCACGACATCCTTGTCTCTAAGATGGAGAGACATGGATTTGGCGGATGGACTGCTTGATGGATAGTTGCACTCGAACAGTTGTGGTCAATGGCTCAATGT
>NW_010234376.1:0-416 GCF_000690775.1 Eurypyga helias
CTTGAGGGGTCCCGCGTGCCCTGGGGGGGGGCCATGCATCCTGAGGTCCCACATGCCCTGGGGTGTCCACACACCTTGGGGACCTCAGTGGGACCCTCCCCACTGCAGAAGCCAAGCTGCCCCTCCATCTCCTGTGACCGGGATCCCCCCCGTTCCCCCCACAACCAACCAACCTCACAGGCACCACTGCCCTCGCCCGCCCCAGCCCCGGGGAAGGCGCTTTGCCGCGGGGCGGTCAACGGGTGCGATAGGGTTGGCGAAAGGCAGGATTAAACGCCGTGCCGTGCTCCCGCCTTGGCAAAGCCCGGCGCCGGAGGGAGCCCAGGAAGGCTGGGGGACGCGGGACCCATCTGACCATCATGTGCCTCTGGTTGGTGTTGATGCCTGAAGCCGCTCAGCTGCCAAAGAGCCATTCA
>NW_010234376.1:488-814 GCF_000690775.1 Eurypyga helias
GAGCCATTCACGGCTGCATGAAAAGACCCATCCCGTCATCGTTCCCACCGGACGCTTCCGCTCTTTCCCGCAGGGTGCTGGGAGCCCAGGGCTCTGGCGCGGATGAAAGCGGCTCTGGGAACCGGGATCCAGCCTGACCGAAGTGCCGGCACGACAGGGAGAGCCGGTGCACGCACGGCCCCTTCCCGGCTGTCGCGCGGCCGGTACGTGCCGTGAATTTTTAGTTTGATCGACAGAGGCTTTGGGAAAAAAAAACCCACACCCGAGCTGGAAAAACGCCGAGTCTGCAAATCCAAAGGCACGAGGGAGCGGATGGGCCGGGGCAG
>NW_010234376.1:842-1114 GCF_000690775.1 Eurypyga helias
CCCGGGAAAAGGGACGCAGCAGACACTGCGGGAGGAGGAGGGGGAAGGATTTATTCCGGGCAGCACAGCCTGGCTCAGCATCGGAGCCACATAAACACCGTTACACAGCAGAAAAAGGGGAAAAAAAAAAGCGCTTTACGGGCAGCAGCATTAAAGGGTTTGAGCGCAGGTGACCTCATCCCTGGCTCTGCCCCGGGGTGGAGGTGGGGAAAACAAAAGGAGGGGATCCTTTTTGATCCCAGCACTGGTGGGAAGGAGGGTTTGGGCTGGGG
>NW_010234376.1:1209-1489 GCF_000690775.1 Eurypyga helias
AAGCTGACTGGGGAGGGGAGGGACAGCTGCTGCAGATTAGCCCTGCCACGTTCAGTCCTCGCCCCCCAGCCGAGGGGGATGCGGACGGTGTCCCCCCGGGGCCGGAGCCCGTTCACAAGCAGCGAGAGCGAGCGGGTCCGGTCGGCGTGACTTTATTGGAGCGCGCGACGCAAGTCGTACGGGGGCGATGGCAGAGGGTTTGGGGCAAAGGGAGGCGGTGGCGGGGGGAGACGCGCGCTCCAGGCTCAATCCCACTCTCCGTCGCCTTCGGGATTGTCGT
>NW_010234377.1:0-4266 GCF_000690775.1 Eurypyga helias
GCCAGAGTTAAACCACGACAGCTTCTCATAAGCACTCATCAGGACTCTCAAAGAACTATTCCAGCTGAGTGAATCTCAGCACTCTCTGCCACCCTACTTTCTTCCTCCTCTCTCTTTTTCTCACTCCTGCTGTTGTCCACTGGTTCCCACTCCTTCAGCACGAGTCCTTCCTGAGCTGATTAACCCTGCAAACCCAGTGGAAAACTGTTTTCCTTTTTCTTTCTGAGGTGGATGAGGGAAGGGTGACTAAGCTCATGTTCTGCAGCATGAGTGAATTATACCAACTCACAGGGAATGTAAGGGACAAAAACAAAGTAAAGACAGAAAGTACATAGGACAGACATAATGAGGAAGAAGTCCTTCTCCTTCAGCTGCTCTCACATTGGGTCACCTGTAACACTCGCTTCCAGCCCAGTCACCCCCAAACTCCATACTTTCCAGAGCATTTCACAACTGGAAACTCTATCTCACAGAACCAGCAAGCAAGGTATTGCAAACAAGATTCCTGTGCTCCCAGACTGTTGCCACAGAGAGGTCCTGATAAATCACAGACTGCCTCATCTTCTCAGTACCAGATTCTCCTGCCAGAAGCTATAGGGTGACCTGTTCCCCACTTCAACCTGCCCTCAGCTCAGCTGCATTCAAACCTCATTGACCGGTTTTTGCTTCCCTAGCCAGCACAGGATTTGTACAAGGTGTACCTTTAGATGCTATAACCCCTCCATCATCTACACTCTATAATCATTCCTCTTGGCACATCATGGGAATCAAAACTTTCTCAGTTCAATTAGTGGATCAATCGACATTACAAAGTGTGGAAGCCTAAGCATTTCATTATCATCTTGGATATCTCTACTACTAAGAAAACTTTGTACACAGTGTGCTGACAATTGCTGTCAAAAGCAGATTGATAGTATTATCGCTGTGTTATTTCAGAGAGACTTCCGTGTTTCCTCCAATTCCAAAGTGAACATTTGGTTGTATTTCTCCATATTTGAAATATTAAGAAAATAGGATGAAGAATTGATCATCAACTCTGGTGATTGTTTTCCATCAGTTTTTGAAAAAAACAATTCAGTTGAGTCATCTACATGAGAAATTTGTATCAATATAAGCTGAATTTTATTACAGACTGATGCAGTCTCCTGATGGACAACCCTATTAGCATACAAACATTTTTTTTCTAGTTTTAGTTTATATTATTTCAGAAATACAATATCTCTCCAATAATACCAATAATTGTTGGGACAGAGGGAACTATTCCTTAAACCCATACGACTATAGAAATTTAAGAATTACGATGTGATCAGTGAGACTTCCCAGTGTGCACAAAGCCTAAACTGCCCTAACAGGTTTCTCTTCTGGTACCATGTAGAAACCCCTAGGTGAACATGCCTGAACCCTAAGGAAAATTAGACTAATACGGGTGACAAAATTTTTGCTTTCTTAAAACTAACAGCATCTTGCAATCACACAAGCCCTTTGTGCAGAGGTATCTAAGTATCCAGGTTATTTCAATACTACAAAAACTTCTGTATGTCGAAACCCAGTTTATTTCTCCGTGAAACTTGAAAAAATAAGTATCCTTTTGATCTTCTTCTTTAACTCACCATCCTCCGATCTGTGAGAGACCCTAGTTCAGTAGGCAGCAATGGGGACAGGAAGGAGGCTGGTGTTCAAACCTGGAGGTGATCTCAAGTGCCAAGCATAGAAACATGCTTACCTTAAGAGCCAACAGTTTTATTGCAATCCTATAAACAGGGGCTAATTTTTTTTTTTTTTTTTTTTTTTTTTAAAGAAGCAATTGGTGTTATTGCTCTTGGGCATCGAGTATGAAGTGTTTCTGGGAGCAATATCCATGTTCTACTCTCTGTTTTTAAGAGAATGTTGGAAAAATGGAGGAGAAGCAGCAAAAAAAAAATACAAAAGTAGTAAGGTAAAACAATTAGAACAATTGTAACAGAGTGAGTAGTGCTGGACACTGAAACACATTTTTGTGTAGTTGGGAAAGGCATAGCAGGAAGCAGTAGGTAAAAGGTGAAGTCAGATATACTCAAAAGAGTCTAACAGCATGGTTTGCTGACCTCTGAGACAAGTTACCACAGGAAGGGTAGATTCTCCTCTCCCCACGCTTTTGAATCAAGCCTGAATGCCTTTCTGAAGAGAACTGAAAGATATTTGCACCAGCTAAGCACCAGTACACAAGTAAAATTCAGTGGCCTGAGTGGGATTAGTTTAGAAATCCAGTGATCTATCCCAAACTCTGCAGAACTGTGAGTGACACCAACTAAATTAGAAGCAGGATCAGGCTGCATAAGTTCATTAACTTAGTGAAAAGAGATCTAATGAATAAATAACTCCACAAACACCCAGCACAATGATTTCTATTTGCACTCGCCAAGGCTGCTCAATCCAGCTGCTTGTCAGGCAGACGAAGCCTGTCATTCGCTTCTTTGTAACTCTACCCATTGTCCAAAACCCCTTTTCTTCTACCCAGAAACCCCTTATTTTGTTCTTAGGAGAAACCTTTAAGGGCTGAGAGATGGATAGGCAGCCTTTAGCCCAAAACAAAGGGAAATAGAGCTTCTACCAGCAGGAGGCTAACAAGCAAATGACAATTTCTGTATCTCTAGGGTCTGAGCACAATCTCTGCAGGCAGTGTCAAGCCCTGTGTCAACTCGCTGCCCCACCAGCCTTCCACAACGCGTCAGGATGTCTGCTTGGGAGAACAAAACCCTCCTCCTCCGGGAAATGGGCCCAGCCAGCTCCCAGGCACAATGTTCCCTGGCAGGGGCTGTTCGGCATGGTACCCCTCCACACCCCTGAGGCTGGCTCATAGCCTAAATAACGGTGAATTATAGCTACATTGAAACAATCAAGTACCGATCGATAAATGGCAGAAGCAGAACGTGGGGACTCACCATGTGCATTATTTTTATCATTTAATGTTCTGTATTAATACTCATTACATTGCAAAATAATGCAAGATCAGTGCCAGATGAAAACATAACTTGAAATTGTTCAGCTCATTACAGCCGCAGAGAAGAGCTGGGTGTTGGATGGCTGTACCGAGACAAGTCGTTTAGCATCAGAAACCAAGGCAGTTGCAGGGGGGCTCTTTCTCTAAGCTTTTGAGGCAACTCCTCTTGATTGACAGGGAGGAGAGGGGAGAAATCATTTCTTTGCAACGCAGCTGTATTGAATCCATCTCAGCAAAGGCCAGAAAAAACCTTCTACCACTAAAAACATAGAAAAGGGGGGGAGAAGGGGGAGAGAGGAGGCGGGGGTAAGGGTGAGGAAAGGAGCTAATCACAAAGTGGAAGAATCGCACAGGAAGCAATTCTAACACATGGGCCCTCCTGTACCCTATCGTTGCTGGGCATGAGAGAAAAGACCATATGGAATTGAACGCACCACGATTGATACAACATGCCAAGACCTGCTTCGGAAGCACAGAGGAAGGTCACAGCACTCGTGACTCAGCAGCTGTGGCATTCAGGACTCTTTCTGAGAAACCATAATTCAGAGCCATTCTGAGTTGTCTTCTTTCAACATTTTTCTAATGTGTGGGGTTTTTTTGGTTTTTTGGGGGTTTTTTGCCTGTTCCCTTTAATTTTTTGGATTCCTGGATGACCACATTTGTAGCAGAAGAGAATGGTCACAGAATGAGCGATGAGGCAAGTCTGTCTCAATTACTGTATATAAAATGCAGTTCTAGACGAAGCTTGAGTTCTGCAAAAACACATTGCTGGGAAGTCATCTCCAGTGATTAATACTGTTAGTTTCAAGGGAAGCATGAATTTTACCCAACTCATGTAAGATGGAACTTCCCATTAACATTGAAGGGGATTGCAAGCTTTTATACTCAGACCTCAGAGAGGAAAATAGAAAAAAGAAGGAAAAAAGAGCCATCAAGAGACATTACAGTCAAATTCATCAAAGTAAACCAAGCAAGGGTTCCTCCTTTACATGTTCCAACAAACATACTCTTTATTTTTACATGGTCTTTTAAGACATGCTTTATAATCATTCTTTGATACAAATAATTCCCTTTCTGCCTCTGCAAGGCAGTAAATAAAAGAATAGCCCTTATTGTGATCAGAGCATCTAAAAGAGTAAGGAGTGTTCTTTTTTATGGAACTGACCCCTTGATGAATGAAAACAAAAAGATCATTTATTGCAAGTGATCCTCTGCCAACAGCTCCCATGTCTGTTACCAGTTTCAAACACTTTATGTTCCCCCTCCAGAAAGGCTTTGTACTCTTT
>NW_010234377.1:4297-14503 GCF_000690775.1 Eurypyga helias
CTATTGTAAATAACACTTCCAGCATTAATATTAAATACAGAAAGAAATACGTTCATACCAGGTTATGGCTGTAAGGCAAACTGACAAAAGCCAGGAAATTCGTAAGTTAAATTCAGTCCTTAGCTCGTGCTGTTGTGAAAACAAACATGTGGGAGTCAGTGAGGTGCCCAGGGTCAGTGCAATGCGTGTGCTTCCTGGCTTTTGTCAGACAGTGTCAAAACATCGACCTGACCTACACGCCAGATTTGCCATGTTTAAAAGTGGCCTTGCATGCAAGGAAGAGGTTAAGGCCTTCCTCTCATGGCTCCCCAGGCCTCAGGAAGGTGCATAGCCAAGGTGCCTGCCCTGGCTCCCAGGGATGGATAGCACATTACAGTGGTGGCCTCCTGAGGTGGACACCCCCCGGCAAACGCACCAAGGGCTGTCCCCTGGGCAGTGAATGGTCTCATTTGTTCTCATTGTTGCACCCCTTTAGACACCTCGGTGATGCACAAGGGACAAACCCCCACTGGTTCTTCCCTAGCAGGAGGGACTTGGGCACACACCGTCCCTCACGCTGGAGCACAGTTCTTCTGCTTGACAGCATCCCTGCAGGTACAGGAATCCTGTCTTCGGCCAGCTAGGGGCACCCACCCGACCAGGCAACAGCCCTGGCAGTGTGCTGGTAGCTCGAAGAGGCAAACAAAGGGTGAACAGCCTGAAAAATGTTAATTTCATTCTAAAAAGTTAAATTACTTTGATGAGCACTGACTTAAGAGTCGATATTGTAGTAGGTTTTCCCAGTAACCAAAAAGATGCACTGGGGGTGATAGGGATGGAGGGCAACTTACCTAGAAATATTTTTGCTTTTGTAGGAATAATTATTCTTGTTCCCATATGGATGTTATATGTGTAAAATCAGTGGGCTCTGGTACTCATTTCTAGATCAAGAAGGTAGCAGCTAGTCCTTGCACTGCCTATGAAAGGAGAGGTAAAATATCTTGGCCTGAATCCTTTTTTTTTAATCCACATGCTGACGGGAAAAAGGTTGCAGTGTGGTAAGTAGTATCTTATTTAAACTGGGTTAATTAAATGGCTTCAAACCTCTTATCATTAAAAACACACTGTACATAGTTCTACTTATACTAATTCCTGTCAGTTTAAGTTACACTGAAAAGAGGCCGAATCAAGCTGTGCTCAGGCTGTCGGTGCAGCTTTTTTGACCGGTTGTCCTAACCCAGCACAGATCTCACTCAGAATACCCTCAGGGCACAGTAAATATTTAATTGTATGACAAATATTTTATCTGCCTCAAGAGGTTGACAGGACTACAGGTGGTCAGCTGAGTGCAAGCTGAGAGAAAACAGGTGAGTCAACCCCATGCTGAAGTGTTAGCCTGTTATTCCATGCCCAGACTTTGAAGGAATACATCTTTTATAACCTAGGAGAATAAGGAGAAGGCTGCTTATGGCATAAAATGTTTCCAGCTTCTAATTAGAAGGAGAGTAATTGCAGTGTCATTTATAGGGCTCTTAATAATTTATTTCATTTTCAGGACAGGTACATTTGTGCTGTAGAATTTTCATTCATATGCCAACCAAAACAGGACACTTTGTTTGATTGTTTGTTTGCTTGCACTTACACATTTTCCTTCATTTTAACCCTTTAACTAAAGATGCATTTTCGCACCTTTCAAACTGGGATTAAAATAAATAACAAAGAAATATTAAGCTTTGAAAGTGATAAAATGGAAAATTTCAGATTTTTTTTAAATCTGCTTCTATTTTGTTTGGTTGAGTTTTGTTCTCTTTACACAACCTGTTACTCTTCGAAGCAATGCAAACTCATGGCTTCTTCAGGTGTCATTTACCCTTAATTACATTTACCCTAAATGACATTAAATGCATTTAATGACATTTAATGTCATTCATTGTTGCTTTTCATCAAAATTTAAAAAATAAATAAAACAATGATTCTCTCAGAAAACCACTAAAACACCGTAATTGTTTACTCATGGCCTGGAGCCTTCTTGTGGTATTTTAGGTAAGAAGAAGGAAGTCCCCTCTTCTTCAGGCTCAAAGTCTAAAATAGAGGCAATATCATCTAAGCACACACTACATCAAAGCTGAGACTTCAATTAATGCCAGAGTTATTTATTTAAATGCAAGTTTCTCATTGGCAAACTACCACTGAAGGGCCTCAAGAGGAACATGGAGGCAATGAGGGGAATTCCATTATTCCCACCCTCCAACCTCCTCTCCTGGGCACAGGACCAACACCAAGAAAACAAAACAGTCACCAAATATAGCACAATGGGCTTTTTCCTCCTTAATTACCTTTAAAATTCCCAGCCGAGCACAGCGACCCCACACAGGCTTTCTATGCTGCGTATTAGCACCGGTTCAGCTGAGTGATGAACCTCCGAAAATAAAAGCTTCATAATGGAGCTGCTGACACAGCGAAGAGCAGCCCCATAAAACGAAATGGTTTCGGAGCGGCCGATTGACTCCATCATTTTGAGGATGAAAAGCTGGCCTTTTGTGTTGCTCACACTCCTACAGGCTGCTCCCTGACAGTTTGCTGTTCTTCGGAGGCTTCTGCTGCTTCCTACAGCAGATGGAATTTACCTTCGTGTAATTATTTGTTCGAGGAGCTTTGATCTCCACTTCCCTTGTAACTGCAATGTAGTCGCACTTTGAACTACAAGAAAATACCAATTTAAGGCTCTTGCTGCAAACATCATAATGGTTAATCCTAACAAAAAGGTGTTAATTGGTCTCCTGGTGATTCTAAGCCGCAGTCACAATAGGTTCTTATATTTGTTTACCACTGCTCTATTTCCTCCTCGTCCCAGTAAAAGTGCATTAGATCTGATAACCTTTTAGGCAAGCTTCTCATTTTTCAGCTCACATTACCATTTAGGGCAAACCCAAGTATCTATCGATGCCGGAGGAGCAGTTCTGGCCCGACCCGATGGGATCGCAAACGGCTGGCTTCACAACAAGCCGTCTGAGGCTGTGTGCTCATGGGCAAGAAGTAAAAACTAAGGTGACTCCAAAACTCTCCCTGAAGCACAACAGAGCCTCTGTACAAGATGAAAGCTATTTCTTCATATAATACATTCACTCAAACCTCCGGCCCTGACAGAAATTTCACAGACCTGGAGAGGCGCATTATTCTGTTTCATTTTTGGATCCATCTCTTGCTCAGCAGTCCAAGAAATTTCAGCTGAAGAAAATGCGTCAGCTCAAACAGCTCAAACTAATGAAAATGGCTCATCATTCTGGGCTGCGCTGTTGGGCTTTTGAGAGCTTTTTTATTGTTAAATGCGTTGTTTTTATAACAAAGCGCTGACAGAAAACACCTTCCCGACACAAAACCAGTCTACACTCCTTGAGGCGGGACCATGTATTTTATCTGTCTACATGGAACATGTGTGCTTTTAAGCACTTGCTGTGCAAACATGTCTATGGCATTACCCAATGGAAAATTAGGCTTGTTTGCTTTTTGTCTTACACAAATAGGGTCCTTACTTTTAACATAACCACTGAATTCTGGTCACAGTCAGATGCCTCTGTCAAAAAAAAAAAAATTGAAGTGACATATTTAGGTATTTGAGTGAAGACACTGGAACTGATTTTGTCAGGCCCTCAGGGTGTTTCTCGGTGCAATGACAAAAGGACTAGACAGAACTGTAATTTCGGTGCTCAGCATGCATATTCCTGGAGTGCAGAGGAGTCGGCTGTTTAACAAAAGATTGCTCAAACGATAAACATGGAAATGGTGCAGGACACCAACATCCCACCTTGCTCTCCCGACTTCCTAGGGACATTTCAGCAGTCTCGATGGCGAGCAAACTGCCAGCTCTCCCTCCCACTTTTCCGTTTGATATTCTCACAGGCAATTAAAATATTTTTGTTTACTTCTGCTAGGCCAGCCCTTCCCACTGACCAGCTCTCCCGAGGTGAGGTTTCCTGTTGTCCTCTTCCTGTGATTAGAGCACTTCAGAGTCAAACACTTCAAAAGTCCTACTGAAAATGCCAGGAGAGCCCCAGCTGACCGAGGACAACTCTTGAACCCTGACTGAACTCCCAGTTCCTCCCAGTGGATCGGGATGTAGATTTACTGCAGCATAATCGCTGTCAAGGTACATCCCTGCAAAGAGCACTCTTGAAGACCCATGAAGCCTCCCTGGAGGGAGCCTGTCCTCCCTCCCAACCCCACTTGGAGGGGCCTCTCTCCCCAGGAACAGTTCTTCTTCTCCCAGACAAGGGCTGTCCTTCCTCTCTTTCCCCTACAGAAGCAGGACAGATCTGTATTCCGCAAATCACCCCTGTAGACGGTCTGTGCTATGCAGCATGTCCCTGGTGCTCTTCTATGCACTAAATACCTCTAAGCCTATTGATGAGCAGACAAAATTGTATCACCATGACCTGCTTCAAACTGCCTCATAAACATGGAAATTCAGAAAGGGAATATCTGTTATGAGAGAAGAAGCGGTGTCCAACAAGCTTGATGGGAATAGGGTAACCTATGTATAGGATCCAGGCTGGGGGAAAGGCAATGTTTTTTCTTGCTCAACCATTATGCAAGGAGCTTGTTCCCCGGGTGCTCTACATGTCTAAAACAGGAATACTTAGGGATACTGTTCTATTAGTAAAACTTTTAGCAAGCTGCTACGCACATGCATGTACACTCAGTTGCAAGCTCCCATCCCAGGGTTATAGCAAGATGGCAGCCCTGAAGTGAAAACACCACTATGAGGGTTTATGTTGGAAAAACATTTGTTTTTTTCCTTTTCACGTTTGTTTTGCATGACTTCCTACAATCTCCTGAATACAATCCAGACCTTTGGCAGCTGCAAGCTACGGTCTGAGGCGTTGATAAATTTATTTTGCAAAATATCTGCAGTATTCTCATTTCATCACAATGCCCCCTGTGAGCAAGGGGAAGGGGTGAAAGCTCCATCTGATTTCCCAGCAATCTTACAATTTAGAGCCTATGCACTTCACATCTGGGGAAGCTGACAGTCACTCTGAAAAAGTTTTTGTTCTCACAGTTAAAACTTGAATCTGTGCCTTCTTTTTCTGGCTCCTATAGTCTGTTATGTGCTCAGCTTTTTTTTTTTTTTTTTTTAATCTACTGTCATTAGATAACTAAACATTACATGGGATTTTGTTATGTGACAGTTGTTGGGGTTTTTGTTACGGGGTGGCGAGCAGTGGTGTTATTTCTTCTAATTGGCTCTGAAATGAAAAAGCTTTTAGAACAAACTGTGCAGTATCATCCCAGTTCTCCTGTTCCCAGGATATTTACAACCCCGCCTTCCTAGGAAAACAAGGGGTTTTACGACAGCAACTTGATACAATAAATCTAATCATAATCATAAATCACATTTAAAAGCTACATTTCAGGATTATGTAGATTTAGCAATGAGTCTGGGTGTTAAAAAAAAGAGTAAAAATATTGCTGTGACAGATGACAAGCCAAAGTTTAACACCTTTGATGTGAAAGTACAGTTCTTAGCTGGGAGAACAGGTCCCTGCTGTATCTTACATAAACATCCCCTTGCAAGTTAAGCGTCTGCAAAAAATCAATGGTAGCAATTTTTTTCTTACTTGGGCACTTCACGGTACATGCTTGAAGTCAGCAGTTCATATTACAGCATGAGCATGCAAGGAGAGGATTTAAAATTATGTGATTACCTGAATAGAGTGGAAGAGACTGCTACAAGTTTTCTGCTGTTATAACTCTGCCAAAGTCAAAGTTAGCAGAGAATTTCAGTCATGTCTGCAGCTTGTGAACAAAGGCTTTTCTTTGCTGAAGAACAAGGCTTCTGGTAGCAATGCTCCATCCTCAGCTTCTTTGCTTAATTTACTCTACCTGACAAAAAACAATCCAGTGGAAGCATGTTTTGTGGCTGCCTGTAGTATATGAAAGGACTTCAGAGCCTTTGGTAGGTTCGTCCTCCCAGGACATGTACAAAGGTAGGAATTTGAGGCAGGAAACTAAGGCTCAGAGAGGGTAAACAATAGTTGAGTGTCACTCACAAAGGTTGTGGGAAAACAATCCTTGTGTGGGGTCTGTTCAGCATCAAACACACACTTGAATCAGACCCTATTCTCACCCTTTTCTGCAGGACTTTCAGTGTTAACTGGCACTGCTGCTTTGTAGAAAACATTTTTACTAACTTTAGTTTTAATGACCGATATCTCATATTCTAAGTCAATCCAGAGCAAAAATCTCGATCAAAGTCAGCAGTAAAAAAGGGCACAACCAGTTATGAAGATGGTGGCAATGCATTCAAATTCCTTGCAGTGCTGTTGCACTATGTGTCACTTGGACACCACAGCGACAGGCATGAGAGGTATCTCAGGAAACTATTCCTCTGTGATCTTCCAGTCACTGTTCCATTCCTCAGCTGAAGAAGCAACTCTCGAGCCACGCTTCCTCAAAAAGTACTAACGTAACTAAAATTACTAAATATTAACAAATAATCATCTAATGTTCACGTTTTCAGGGAGATACACACAGAAGTCTTATATCTACAAAGGAAAATCTGTAAGGACAGGCTCTCTCCTTTCAAGTGAACTGGTACTTCCAGCTGACAGCATGAGAATTCAGGATAAAGCACAAATGAAAAGGATGGATCTGTGAGTGGGGGCCTACACCATTATGGTAAATTAAAACAAATCTTTGACAATTAAATGATAATTGGATTAGTTCTAACTGGCATACTTTACCCATTCTCTGAAAGCCTGTGGCTTGTGTCGTGGCTATTAGTCTGCATACAGTTGTTTCAAAATAAGGAAAGAAACCCTACTTTTTTCTTGAGGCAGGATCCAGTGCAAGGCTGGATATAGACAGTATAGTCCCCACATCCCCTGCCTCCTGTAGCCACAGCCTCTGCGATCACTCTCTCTCCTGTGCTCCTACAGCATCTTCAAGGCCTTCCGCACTATCGTCCTACATCCCCAACACCAACCCCAGTTCCACAACAATGTTTGCCAAGGGACAGCCTGTATGCACCTTAGCCAGTGTGAAGCCACTCAGACACTAACTGGAATACATGTGGCAATAGGCCTGACCACCCAGGAATTCAGGAATGGAAAAAAAGGTGTGCACCAACAAGCCAACCAGCTGCTGCCTCTCAGGCAGCTCATGTGACACACTGCCTACCAGATGCCTGGCAGGTCCAACGGATGGCTTCAAGGATGGCATCTGGTCCCCAGGCCTCTGCTGCTCCTGCTGGGTCCATTCAGCTCACTGGGAGTTTTGCCAGGTGTTTGCATGAAAGTGTGATCAGATCCCGAAGAACAGAACGGGCACCAGCCTCCCTCTCCCACGGTTACCTCCCCATAGAAGCCTTAAAACCTCACTGCACCTTTATAACCACCACATGCCTGGTGTTCTCTGGTGCCCTTGCTGTTGGAAGATGACCAATGCACAGCCACAGAACACTTTCTTCATTCCCTTTGGAGAAGTCTTCCTTGTCAAGATGCAACCCAAAATCTCAGCCTGGAGATTAGGATGGGGTCACCTGTCTCCCATTCTAAGGGTGCTTCCACAGGATCTCCACTGTGCTCAGTTGTTCATCCCCTGTGGGCTGTCTAACACCCAGAGTGCACATGCTTTTTGGGGACAGGGACTGCCTGTACATCCTGTTCTTGTACAGCATCAAACAGAGGGATCCTGATCTCCTGCTCAGAATCAGAGTCATCAAAATAGTTTAGTTAACAATACAATAAAGTCTTACCAGACATGCAATATATAAACATATAAGTGCCTGGCATTCAAAAGGAGAGGTTTTGTCATCATACATGGGACTGGAAATGTATGGATTTATACTTTCTTTGAGTGAATTCCTTACAGGGAAGAAAGGCTATTCAGTGAGAATGGGAAGTGAGCCCTTTTTCCAACTGTTGACAATAAGTCTTGATTCAAAACTTTCCATAAAGCATGCACGGACCCCCTCCATCTCCCCAGAGGTGAATTCATGCTGCCCTTTCCAAAATGAGGTGGCTTTTTTATTTCCTGTTATCATCTTCTGCACTTCTAAATCCCCAGGAACAGTCTGTGGGCACATTCCAGAGGGGATATTGAATATTTTATTGACAGGCAAGTACTAAAGAACTGGTTCCCATAGTCACTATCTGCAGAAGTCTTCCCCTCAGGGCTCATGCAAGGGGAAAGCACGTCCCTTCCTACACCTGTCTCTGCTGACAACGATGCTGGCAAAACCACTGTTTCCAGCAAGGCTCATAAATCTCTCTGTTGATTCCTGACAGTTTTGCTTGCCTTGAAGAAGAAGCAAATACACATGCTTTGAGATGAGCATTCCTAAGTCATCAGGCCTTTAGAAAGGTGCCAGCTGAATTATCTAAAAATAGCTGACATACCCATGAGAAAAATTTACCTGCCAAACTCTGAGTAAGCTGGGGAGGCTATTGTCCAATATGCCTCTAGCAGCTAGTCTGAGAGGTGAGCATTCACACCTCAGAGGTTTGCATATGAACTCTCTGAAGGGGAGGCACATCAAATGAATTCATTAAGGTCAATACTTTGTTACTGGGATAGCCATCAGTGCACAGGTCTCTTTAAACTTTTGATCTTCAAGGCTCTCTGAGGCTCATCACATCTGCACTGGACCTTCTTGTATCTTACCATGCAAATATTTCAGGATCACGATAGTTTTCAGTACAGTACCTGTCATACAGCAAGTTTAATTTGGACTAGTTAATTCTGCCTGATTGACCACAACAGCTCTCTTATCCCTGCAATCATGCCAATTCACTGACACCTTTCAATCCTTCTGCCATGACTATGTATAGCCAAGACACCAGACAGCTTTCTAGTGAATCAGGTTCCTCCCAAGTACTCCATTTTTCCACATAAATCCCTACCCGTGCCAAGAAAACAGATAACTAATAATATTCTGCCTTGCCATCTTCTCCAAGTCCATATGCAGTTTGCTTCACTTCTGTTGTCCATTCAAAATGCCTTTCTTGTATACTGTGCACTTCTTGTCCAAAGCTGTCATTTTCATGGCTCATGCAGCCACATATACATGGGAATGGCTTTACTAGCAACACTGAAAGCTGTAGTTAATAACACATCTTCTTGGCAAAGCTGGTTTAGAACTTCCAGTTCATCCCTCCCACGAGCGGCCCATTTCTCTCCTATGCCACAGCCCCCATGTGCATATGCCGTGCACTCCTGTCTGCAACCTGGTTTGAAGCATATGTCCCACGAGCACTTCGATCAGCACCACTGAAAGGGTGGTGGCTGCAGAGGAGGGTGGGAAAGATTGAATGAATGAATGGCTGTGGAGGAAGAGAGATTTCTCAAGCCAACTTTGTTGTTGAAGAAAACATATGGAACGACATCCTCAGATGGGAAAGATTTTTCTTATCTGCCCTCCTGCTGATTATCACCCCTCCCATATCCATAGCATGAGCCAGCACAGCTACACAAACATGTAGTAGATTGCAGAATAATCAGTTTAACTACTGCTAGAGGCCTCAAATCAGTTCTTAGGAAATCTGCTTGGTAAAAGGGGAGATTATACAGCTTTTTCCAGCGTACCATTGCCAAGAATGTAGTTTGAACACTCAATTTTTGAGACAAAGGGCTTTTACATCTCTCTTCAATGTGTACTATAAACTCACACTCAGATGATACACCAGCTGTGTTCTGTATGAAGAATTACACCAACATGACAAAACCCTCTCAGGTGCTATCACCAGATTAATTCTGAATTGGCTAATGGCAACCTAAAACAGGTTGAAAACCAAGGACTGTGCCTCTGACCAGAACCCCTGTGTGTTCCTCAGCCCCACCAGAACAGCAGGTCTGCTTTATTTTGATCAACTATATTACTTCCCTAAGTAGATATCTCAGTTAATTCCAAGGAATCAGTTGCAACACTCCTATTGATTTTGATGGGTGGCATGGTGTAACCCAGTCATCAAAACCACTTTGCTCTTCTTTAGAATCTGTTTTGACCTGAAGTTATATGGGACCAAAATAGGACCCAAAATATGTGGGACAGACAAGCAAAAGACAGAACAGAATTAAACAGAACAGCATTCTAGACCGAATAATTCCCAAAGTAACAGTGTTTTTCTGTGCACATAATCCATGTATTACAAAACTTATATCACTAAAACACTTGTATACCAGAAATACAGAACAAAATTATCATTGAGGTTAAGCTTCCCTTTCTTT
>NW_010234377.1:14543-22228 GCF_000690775.1 Eurypyga helias
AATAATATATAAGTAAAAAAAACTGCATTGAAAAAAACCAATACAAACAAAAAACTTACACTATATAAAAAATGCCCAGTAAGACTCCTCTGTTGTGACAGAAATTGATTGGACATTCCAACAGAATTCTCTGGCATCAGAAGGAGCTGAGATAGCACAGTGATATAAACACCAGAGCACAATTGTTACCAACCTTTGGCTCTCAATTAACCCATTGTAGAACCGAGATTATTAGGGATTAATGCAGCCGTCTGCCTGCTTGCCCACAGAACTCCACAAATGAGAAAAATAGTATCTCAAGATACAAGGAATTTATTGGATCAATGCAAGAAAGAAAAGTACTCACTTTAAAATGATAAAACATAGTAGGAGACAATATAGACAGAAGTTTTGGGGGAAGTAATCATGTGGATAAAACAAATATTAGGGAAAAACTCTCACTCAATGGACAATGAAGTGACAGGGCCAGAAGAGTAACAAATGACCCGCAGAACATAATTTTTTTATCAATTCACTCTGAATACAGGATAGCCAGGACTCATTTCCAAAGTACGCAATTGTTATACTGACACTGAAGGAGCAAGATACAGTAAATAAAAATACATGGTAATGGAAGGCGTGTAGAAAAAGAAACATGGCTGAAAGTAATGATGGCTGGGCAGATAAGCCATTTGCAGGAAACTTTTTAAAAGACTGAAGTCGCAGCTTTACAATGTTGCATAGGTAAAAAATTGCAAAGTCCATCATAGGTAAAAGGTGAGGAAAAATGGGAGAAAAAATGCCTTTTAAAAAAACCACCAAAGCTCTTTTTTTCTACCTTAGCTATTTCTAGGCACTTTGAAATCATAAACCAGGTGTTCTACCAAAAGCAAAACTAAGATCTTCAGCATGATTTTTACCAGATGGTAAGGTATTTGCTGCAGTAGGCTTATTAACTAACATTTGGGCAAATTTCAGAAGAATGAATCCCATTAATTGAAACTTCCAATTCTACTCTGATTAACCTAACTGCAATACTATTGACTCTGCAGATAAGAAAACTCTCTCCTTACTGCCCTTTTCTGCATTTTTATACTTGTATTAAGAGATATTTCCTTCTCTCAGAGAAGCCAGATGTCTACTAATATGACCAAGAGAGCCTACTTAGCCCAGGAGAGGGAGAGAAGTACATAGCCCAAGAGAGGGAGGGAAGACTAGTCTGAACGCACCATGGGTCACTAGAAGTCAGAGGACAAGCAGAGATCAGTCATGTGGGTTGTGGGATGTTCCTCCCCAGGATTACCCTGGTGAGCTGCAGTGATTAGAGTCCATCTGAGTTTAGGAAAGTATCATCCCCTTAGCTCTGTGCTTTTGATTGACCCTTTCTCATTGTGTCAGCTGATGACTACAGGTTAAGGTATCTCCCTCAGGTTTTGTTCCCATCATGCACTAAGGAAATCTGCAGGGACAACTCCATTACATTCACCTCACAGATCCTCCCTATCCATTTCCAGTGTGAAGAAAGCCAGACAGCAGCCAAGAACAACCCATGCTTGGTATGATCACTCATTTCTGCATCCCCGGAGCTGCAAGAAGACAAGCCTTTTTCAGCTTTCGGCAGTCTGGGTTCTCTGAAATGGAGACCATTTCCTGCTGCTTTCTACCAATAAAAAGTTGTCTGAACTTTCTCTAAAATGATGCACAAACAAATCTGAAAAGGAAAAAAAAAGATCCATCAATCTACAAGTGCCTCCAGACAGCATGTTTCTATGTTGAAGGTAGGATGATCTCTGTTTCAATGAGGTGGATGCAGTCCAACACATCACAAGTTATCTTACTGGGCTAAGCAGGGTATCTCTCCAATACATAAAAAAGTTGTGTCTCTATGCTGAAATAATTTTAATTCTTAGTCTCCATTTCTCCTTAGTGCTTAGGAAGGGCAGAAGGGTACTTACCCAGGCTTCAGCCTGTAGCTGATTGAAATGAGCCCTGTATTCATTTCATTTTTAAGTATCTAGCTGAAAAAAAGGCTTAGGATGATTAATATAAGGACAGTGCTGGAGAAAGTCATATTACAACTTAAACCATAACAGGTTTCACTTGGCACAATCCAGTGCGAAATTGAAATCAAATACAGTAGCAGAGCAATCTGTCAAAGAAAAGTTGTTTCACTGAGCAGCAGAACCCGCTTAAAAGTACATAACTCACCAGCGTATGGAGAAAAATGACTTTTCCATTTCATTCATTCCTCATGTCTTAAGGATATGGGATCTAATGCATAAGATGCATTATTATAAATCAGATAAAATATTAGTAAGAGGCAATGTCTATAGGTTACTCTGTGTATTTAAGATTGTTCTGCAACTTTGCCTTCTTCCCCAAGGCTTATCTCTCAGCCACGTCTGTCTTAGTAAGAATGACATAATGGGAAATTGTTACAGGTTTGAAGAATTTGTAGAAGAACGACTGACTAAGAGATTAGTCATTGCGCTTCCTGCATTCCACCGATAATGACAAGGTACTATCTTTCTCGCTAAAAATAAATTCTCAGGGTGGCATATTAAACTATATCAGGCAATTTGGAAGAAAGAGCAGGCTGTGTAACATATTGACTTTTCACAAGAACAACAGAAATAGTTTGTCATTCAAAGTCACTTCTGGTGACTCTACAGTGCAATCTTGAATGAGAGTCTGTAAGTAATTTGTGCTGGAATTTCTCAAGTTTACCCATGCAGAATAAAATAGACAGTTCAGAAGTGTGTAAACATCCAGTGTGCCAATGTTGATTACTCGAAGCTACAAGAAGAATGGTAGAACTCTATTGATCTTTTTGATTAGAAAAGAGGTAGCTTTAATTTTTTTGGCAGCCTGAGGGTGTTAGGTTTTTACTTGCATTTCAATGGCAGTAGTTGGGATGGGTTAAAACCCCCACTGTCTGCAAGCCCTCACTCAAATTTTACCACATTAGAAGTGGCAGAAGATCACACAGATTGCCCACCAACTTGAACCCAGGTGGGTAGTAGGTTAAATTAGTAGTCAGGGCTGTGCAGTGTGGTAGCCTTTGCAAGCTGGTGGCTGGAAAGGCAGGGACAGTAATCTCCTTAGCATTTGTAACCCCAAAAATTTAACTTGGGGTTAAATTCCTAACCTCGTCATATTAAACCCCAAAAGTGCCATAACCAATTATCAGCACTCTTGATCCTGTTTTAGCTCAGCCCCGCTCTCTCCAGGCCTGCAGTGCTCTGACAAGTCATCCATAGAGAATGAACATGTATATCACACGTAAGATCTTGCACGCAAGAACCTGCATTTCTCATGGCTTTTTTTGTATTGCTGAGCCTGTGTTTTCCTCATGACACTTTGCCTGCCACTTTATGTTAAACCTGAGTATTACATTTCTGGAGTGAAAGAGAAGTCTCCTGGGTAAAAAAAGTATTTTATCAAGAATAGAAACATGTGCAGAAACATGTCAAGGATATCTTTGACTGTAACCTTTCCCATTACAGTTTTTTATTGTATTATTTGATATCAGAAAAAAAATTGCACTTGGGGATTATAAATCATTAACTGCAGGCCCATCAATATTGTGTTTCAGTGTGTTACTCTAAAGCCAGTTAGAAATCAAAGACATATTGATCCATGGTGTTGCATGATAGACAACACATCACTTTACAGTTTTGCACTCCAAATTGTTTTTCTGCTTCTGAATACACATCAAATTTCAGTGCAAGTTATTAAAAAAAAAAAAAAAAAGCAGCAGCTATTTAGGATTGAAAAAGGGATATGTTTTTTCTTGTTGTGTCTTTCCGTTACATAAAATGTAGCACAAAAGTACTAATGAGGAAAATATATGGTCAAAAGTATCAGAAGAGTAGCCCGCTGTAGTAAAAAGATATTGCTATAATTTCACATGAATTTATTGTTCAAAAATCTTTAGGCTTTTGCCATCAAACTATATGATAGCATATGTCACACTGTCACCATATGGCACAGCATATGTCACCAGGGCAACACAAATGTCTTCTCTGACCCACTGGCGAAGGGACCAAAACTTGAGAGGGGAAACAAGGGAGTTTGGTGGGCCAGTACCAAAAGGTAGGTAAATACAATACCTCAGATCTTGGAAGAGAATTCCAGGTTTCCCAGCCTTAGTGTGTTTCCACTTATCAAAGAGCTGTGCAACTCATTTTCCCAGACTGTGAGAGATGTTGCTCTTAACATTTGCCCGTTATTAATGGGCACTATTTTTTTTTACCCAGGTAGATCACACTGCTGCACTGCCTTTGTATCAAAGGCGCTAATAGTCTCTTTTGATATGGTACCACCACACCCAAGGGCAATGAGGAAAAAACTTATCTGATGGGAAGAGCAAAGAGGTAGATGGTGGAGACAGCACTGCTGTACAAAGGTCCCTGCCACCAGGGTGGGAAAGGTACGTCTGACTCCAACAGACAGAATGTGACAGCAGTGGTGGAACAAGCCCAGAACTGGCCATAGCATGCAAATCCTACTTGCTGGGAAACTGTATGGTTTTGGAAAATGTTTTCTTTTTAAACCAGAATGAATGTTTGATGAAAGGCTAGAGCTGCACATACACGCTGACAGTGACACTTTTCACGGCAATGACCTATTGGGAAGCCCAGACTACAGTTTTTGTTATACCTGATTCCAAAATCAGCACACTGATCTGAGGCTGGACATGGGACCTGCAGGCAAGAGCCCTTACTACTGGGCTGCTGTCTGGCGTGAATGTGCTCATCTTCTTTCTCTTCCCATTCTCTTTCAATGGGGAATGTCTGAAGAAGGATCACCATATACATCCTCAGTTCTTAAATTCTTTCCATGAGCATCTAGTTCCAACCTATCAGAAAATAGGATCCTTGGTCTCATTCAGTAGAGTCTAATGTATATACTTCCTCATTTCACTCACCCTCTTTTGTCTGTCACTCGTTCCTGAAGTCCCAGACATCTGTGAGAAGTGTTTCCTAGCCATAGCTTCAACAGAGATATGTTTCTCAAGTAAGTTTCCTTTTCAACAAATCAGCATTTTACAATAATGTTTCTCATAACAGGAAATCTTTCCAACTCAGCTTCTGTAAGAACTTTTTCTAAATCAGGCAGAAGTTTATCCTTAAAATTTGCTGATACCTTCTAGCTCCACAGGCAAATAAAAGTCTCATTGACTCTGTGTGTGTCATGGTTTAATCCCAGCCAGCAACAAAGTACCACACAGCTGCTTGGTCACCTTTCCCCCTTCTCCAGTGGAGGAGGAGAATTAGAGTAAAAGACAAGGAAATTTGTGGGCTGAGATAAGAACAATTTAATAAATGAATATAAAAGAATAAAAGACTAGTGATACTAATAATATTAACAATACCAATAATACTAACAATACTAATAACCCTGGTATATGTAATAAGTACATAATAATAATATGTAATGAAAAAAATCCTGCCGCTACTAATAATAATGTGTAATGAAAACAATGGAAAATAAAACAAATTATACAATTGCTCACCACCCACTGACCAATATGTAGCTAGGTCCTGAGTAGCAAGAGTCAGAGCCAGAGAGAAATCACAGCAGTCTGAGTGAGCCCCACGAGTGAGTGCACAAATGAGAAAAACAACCAACTAACAACAGCCCCTGGCCCACCCCCAACTTATATACCGAGCAAGATGTTCAATGGAATTAAATGCTCCTTTGGTTAGTTTGGGTTAGCAATCTGAACTGCATGTGTCCTCATCTTCCCCGTTCCCCCCAGCTGCTTGTAGCAAGAAAGTTGGGAACACAGGTGCAGTATCAGAAGCTGAAAAATTCCTTGACTTGGTACAACCATTTCTTAACAACAGCTACAAACACCAGCATTATCAACAGCGCAAATCCAAAACACAACCTCGTACTAGCTACTGGGAGGAAAATTAACTGTCCCAACTAAAACTAGCACAGTGTGCAAGCTCGTGAAGTTAAAGCCCTGGATTTTTCCTATGTAGCAGCAGTCCGTGTCAGGCAGCAATATTCCTGGCATCCTGCCAAAGTGCATGGAAAGATTACTATATGTTTCAGCAAGGTTTGGTTTAGAATCTCTGCATAACCAGCCGGCTGGGCCAGTGCAAGATATACCTGACTGTATTAAAAAAATCATAGCATATTAAAATTCAAACCCAAACAGTATGTAGTGATTATCCCATTGTGACACTTGTGTGGCTCTCTTGAAGAGATCCATCTTATTTCATGAGTGCTCCTAAGAAGATCCAGCCCTTGATAAAAGACTGAAAACAAAATAGATTTGTTCCTCAAGGGAAATATATGTGTTCTGTGCACCTACAAGGAGAGGGTACATAAAGATGGCAAGTATTCCATCATTCTCCAATCCTGGAGTTGGCCCAAGAACTACAACCACAAGTCTTGACAGCACTGGACAGACTGCTGCCCACACCAGCCTGTCCCAGCATGTCCCCAATTCAGAACAGGGAGGAAAGATAAGGTTGAGCTGTCATAGCTGATACTCCTCCAGGCTTCTAGTGTGATGGACCATCACAAAAAGGCCACAGATGCTTTAGGATCCCATGTTTCTCAAAGAGGCCCTAGGAACTAACTGGTTTCCAGTGACCCGGATAGCCAAACCTGAAAAGATCAATGAATTACTCTATACTGGTCGTTCTCCAGCGACCCAGAACTGTGACCTTAGAATCTTGGCCTGCTTGAACCTTGTGACCAGTGAGTCCTCAAATAACCACAGCAGGAAATTTCACAGTATGTGGAATTGTCATGCTGACCCCAGCTTCCTAACAGCTCTAGTGAAGTCAACTGCCTTTTTCCTTACGAGCTGTCAGGAATGACTGCACTGAAGGAAGTAACCCCGCTGGATGAATCCCCTGCTAGAGCAGCATTGAGTGCTAAGGCCCACAGTGCACCCAAACCCATGCAGATGACTGGTGCTTAAGGAATTCAGGCTCTTCTGCCACACTGAACATGTGAATTCTTCTGCACAAACTGGACACTGACTGCATTCCAGTAAGGAGGCAGAGGATTGGACAAAATAGGGCTGGAAGGGACTGCAAGGGGTCACCTCATCTGTTCCCCTGTCCGAAGGCAAGCTCACCTCTACCTAAACCACTTGTGACAGATGGTTTGTCTAGCCTGTTCTGAATAACATACAACAACAGATAACCCACGGCCTCCTTAGGCCATCGAAGTTACTTTTTTTTGATCTTCCAGAACTCATCTCCATGCAAGTAGCAACCTATTTAAAGCACAAAGATGAGGGGGACATCAACTTTTAAATGTGCAATGGGATTTAACGTCAATTTTAAGGAAACCCCTCATGGTTACAAGAGTTACAGAACAGTATTTCTCACATTTATATTGAAAGAGAAGGAGGCCTTCCAGAGCAGCCATCAAAGGAGTGTAGGCCAGCATCTGGTCTCTGAAGTAATAGCCATAACTCCGGACTGTGCTATTCCCTCTACATCAACACTGCTGCAGGCACTTAGAAAGTACCTGTGATCCACCTGAGTGGATCTACCCCTCTGTGCTTTGCAGAGCAGTCTTCAGCTTCAACGCCAGCTGTATTGGGTTAGCATAGCAAGGTATTGGTAGAAGGGGGAGCACAGGGGTGGCTCGTGTGAGAAGCTGCTGGAAGCCTCCCTCTATCTGATAGAGCCCATGCCCACCAGCTCTGTGGTGGATCCACCCCCGCCCAC
>NW_010234377.1:22369-51159 GCF_000690775.1 Eurypyga helias
TAGTGGGTTCGCCATGCACTGAAGCAGAGATTCCCCTGAAGCCCATGGTACAGACCATGATGAGGCAGGCTGTGCCCCTGCAGCCATGGAGAGTCCTGGGGGAGCAGAGACCTGCCTGCAGCCCAGGGAGGACCCCATGCTACAGCAGGGGGATGCCTGAATGAGGCTGTGACCCTGTGGGAAGCCTGTCCTGGAGTAGGCTCCTGCAGGGACCCCATGCCTGTGCAAGAGAAAAGTGTGAGAAGTCCTCTTCTGAGTGGCAGAGATGACGTGTGATGAACTGACCACAACCCTCATTCCCCATTCCCCTGTGCCACTCAGGGGCAGGAGGTAGAGAAAAGAAAGTGAGAGAGATTTTTGAGCCCAGGAAGAAGGGTGGGGTGAAGGGAAAGTGTTTTAAGATTTGAGTTTAGTTCTCTTTGTGCTCTCATTTGATTGATGATAAATTAAATTGATTTTTTCCCAAAATGAGTCTGTTTTGCCCATGACGGTTATTGCTGAGTGATCTCTCCTCCCTGTCCTTGTCTCAGGCTGTGAGCCTTTAATTGTATTTTCTTTCCCCTGGTGAGCTGAGGAGGGGGGGTGATCATGTGGCTTGGAGGGCAGCTGGCCTCCACCCAAGTTCAACCCACCACATCAGCAAGGCTCTCAGCCTCAGTGACTGGTGGGATTGGTCTTGAGGGAGGTCCCTGAGGTGTTCCCAGTGTGATGTTCCCATACATTCATGCTTGGAAATTCACCAGGAGCAATTGGTGTAGATGAGTGCTGCCATTTCCATGGGATCTTCCCTTCCCTGTGGGACAGGAGGGAGTCCGTTACCCCACAGAAAGATAGTGTTTGCTTTAACTGAATGTGGAGGACAAAGCAGAATAAAAGAATATGACTCTGTATGACAGTATTTCCCCATTCAGTATTGACACGTGTGTATGTTCATCTGCATGCATGGGTTGAAAAAAGTGAACCAGAGACAAGTCTCATAAAGGTCAACTCCCAGTGTCAGCCTTTTCAATAACTCCTGACTTCCATTCTGCTAGCTGGAGTGGAAAAGACCCTAAAACATATGTCCTAGTTGATTTCAAGACAGTTTTCTGGAGGAAAAAAAACAAACAAACAAATACATGTTCGTTCCTTGATATTCTTGGCTAAAAACAATAACGTTTACTCCTTCATGTGACCTTGGTCTCCACAAGCAGAATGTCTGCACACTGGTGATATTGAACACCGTTAGAGTTTCACCCTCCATCCCTCAATGTCAGCACATCTTGAAGTTGCCTTCAAAATGGCCCTGAGGCAATTTATGACATTTTTTGGAAGGCTGCAGAATAGAAATTAACACAACACTTAGGAGACTAGCTGAGTGATTTTAGTATAATTAGACAAGCTGTTCTTAGAAAGAAGGGGAAGGATAGGGTAACTAAAAAGTAAGTAGTGGACTTTATAATGGAGAACACTGCGGAATGGTAAAGCTCCTCTGTGACCAGTAGATTGATTAGCCTCATCTAGATGAAACACATGAAGAATCTGCATCACTGCTCTTCTCCCTCGAAAGGCATGGTTAGGTGAGGCATAGCTATGAGTTATTCCCAGGCAGAACTGTAATTCCTGAGCTACATGACTGCCCTGAATTCATCATGTAGCATTAGCTGCACAATACTGGATGGCCCAAAGCTTCCCCCTCACACATGGCTGTGAGTTGCTTTTGCAGTATCAGTGACCTGAATATATGAGAGCAAAACTTTCAGAGAGAATTAAATTCAAGAGGCTTGAAGCTTCCCAGGATTCTGAAAGAGCTGGCATTTAGGTCTTCATGGCCCACTAGAGCCAGTTAAAAGGTCAAAAATAAAAGGTTATTGACCTGTAGATTTTCTAGAGACTCAGAGGGCACCATGACTTCAGCCCTTGAGTTCTTCTCACAACACAGGGATCATGAAGGGGTTTGCAGGTCATCGACCTCACAGCATATGAAATCAGGAAAATAACTGGTAAATTTACTCTGCATTTTATTTGATTGCCATTGAATTTAAATAAATTACTAAGCGATTATCATTGATCGGGAATGCTCATGAAGGGCGCAAGTAATTCTCACTGCAAGAAATACTAAATGACATTCTGTGGCCTAAATTATATAGCTAGTCAAATAATGAGTTCATAAGGTCCTTCTCTGACCTTACAGTCTATGAATCTGTTGTTGCTCTGTAGCAAAGCTAAGTCTCTCTGTGTCTGATTTTAGTTTTCCCTGTACTCCTTCAACTGTATCTCTCAAGACCTTCCTAAAATCTACAGTTACCCTTTCTTCAAACTAATACATTACACACAACAAATACTGTTATTATCTATCATGTACAAGAAGGGTTTGTTCTTGACATGTTGCCAAGAAAGCTTGAGAACACAAGTCTCTCTATCACTTTGATCATGTTAGACAAGTGGCTCCAGTTATTTGAAACTGTGTTTGACAGGATGGAAGTAAGATCGGAAGTGAAATGTTAAATTCCACCATGAAGATCAATGCTTGGGAAACATATAAGCAAAACAGAACAGAAGTAGATTTTTAAAAGGCAATAACAGGGCAAGCGAGAAAAGAGTCTGGTATACATTTTATCAAATATCCCTTTAAAAGCCTGGCCCTAGTGCAAGCAATTGTTGCTGGGCTCAGAGCACCCTCACTAATTCTAGAAAGCCACTCACTGGCAACAGCAGATTGCTGGTGTTTAACAGTGCTAATCGGCATCAAAATGTTGCTACAGCTTTATGAGCACCTTTTCACCCACATTCTACCCTCACAGCAACTAAATCCTTGAAGTCAGTAGAATTAGTCCTGATCCAGGCTGGTGGAAATGAGAGGAGAATCAGTGCCTTGTCCCTTCGAGTGATAATCCTTGTAATCATCTTTTCCGAACAGGAAAGCAAAAGCTGGTGCCTGAAGAAGTTACCGCAACTTTCTGCTGGACTTTGAATATTTTGCACACAAAGGAAAGCCTCAGAGAAATGACATCAGAAGTGGATGTTTATTTTAGTATGGTTCTCCTGACATTACTGAGCAACTCAAGTTTTGCTTCAGGCCAAAAGCATATTATATAGATGAAAGACTAATAGCTTATCTAGCCAGCCTGATGACTATTAGGATAGGGCTGAGGAAGAACAATTTTTTAAATGGAAATAGTTGCAATTTTTCAAAAGATTCAAAGAGCTGAGGAATTCTTGGTTTTTCTCCATATGGAGTTTATGTTTAAAGGCCATTAGCAGCCAATATACTAATGAGACAGAAGCAGGCATCATGGTGACTCTTTTTTTTATGATGTTCTCAGAGTAAACAAGATTAATAGCCCTGGATGCACACATCTTCCCTCTAGCCAAGAGAAGATATATCTCAAGCAATGACCACTTTAGGTCACACTAATATGGATCCCTTCACATGAAAGAGCTGCCATAGCCATTAACACTTTCTGCACTCTGCTCTACAATCCCGTGGATACTGTGGAGAAAGCACATAACATAACCACTGAATAGCGAACTAGTAGTCATCCATTTTTTTTCCCGCAGAAACTGCCCAGTCATACGTGTTTTCATCCCACAGTATCACTTGGCAAATGCAAACTGGTCCACACGTTTTTCATCAAAGGGCACACTGTTTCGACCTACTTCCTCTATACCACGGAGGAGGAGCAGGCGTGGGAACCTGCAGACCTGTTATATTCAGTGACTTCTTCACAGACCCACAGTTTGATAATTCTCATGCAGTTCTGCAGTATCGACACCAGCCCACTGGGAAATCCATTTTCAGCTCACATATGAGAAGAAACAGTCTTCAGTCAATTCTAACCAGAGATCTATGAGCCCTGAGCGTAAGCCACCAACCTTCGTACTATTGTTTTATCTAAGAAAATCAGTTTCAGCTGTTAGCCTTTTTCCTTCCTCCAGTTAAAATTTGATTATAATTCCTTTGAAACCAAAGTTCACATCAACGTTTGCAATACGAAGCCTGGAATAACATATTAAAACGTCAAGAGCTGTTGTAGAGGTCTCTCAGATAAAATCAGTGACAGACACCATTGCAGCAATCTGTCTGGTAGGCTAAACCAGGGGCTGATCTGTTCTCTGACCTGCTTTCACTCTCGCTAGTTCTGAGCAGATTTTGGAGAAGCAAGGAAAATACAACATTCCCATCATTTTCTTCTAAGGAGAATAAAAGGACTGGAAATGTTGCAGTAGGCTTCAGAATGAGCATTTAAGAATCAATACTCCAGGCCTGATGTCCATAACTTCTCTGCAGCAGCGTAACAGCAGAGGCACTAAAATGTATCTCCACTGGACCTTTCCACTGTTTCCTTACACTCTGACATCTGACAACGCTTGTTTGTTTCCCAGGCTGGTGATCTTGCTTGAGGCATAGGAATCATCTTTTGGTCCACACTGGAACATCTGCATGCACCAGGTGGATCTCATTGTGTGGGGTGGGATATCCTGACATGTGGTATTACAACAGTAAGAAATTACCTTTTGCATTTGTTGTATTTAATACTAGCTGGAGATACTGCAACCATTAATCCCAGCTATGATGCAAAGCCAGCAGGCCTGGATCTTTTCTGTTTGTGTTGTTCACCATTTACTACTGAATGCCCCCCTCTGTTCCCTTCTTGTCCAACAATACACATTGATCCTCTCTTTTCCTTCCATAATTTGGCCATTACTAAGAGCTGAAAGCCTTCTCCTCCACAGCTCATTATTTACAAGCTGTGTTCAAATTACATCCAAAACAGAGCTGGCTGACATATACCCCGAAGCAACAAAGAGAAAAGAGCAGGAGAGAGAGCATGCCCCTGAAGAAAGAGCCACAAGACCTCATCCTGTTCTTCCACAGCTGTTGCAGTTAAACATTTTCCTGCTGCTCCCTTAGCTCTTCTCAATCCCATGCTTGTAGAGTTGGGGATTTGGGCACTGCAGGTGCTGATGCAGTGATTGGGCTAACCCCAGGCACTTATGCTGCTCAATAACTCTTGAAACAGGTAAAGGTTCATCCTAGCGCATTGTAGTGGTGACTGTAGCAACAGGACTATTTTCACACAGATTAATCCAGCAACACTAGTATATAACTATTTAAACTGTTCTCTGAATTGCAGTAACTGGTCAAACCTGTTCTAACAGCAGCTTCTGACTTTGAGAGTAAGCAGCTCCAGTGAAGCTGCTGCTGGAGGGGCTCTTATGTTTCAAATTGAAGTATTTTACACTAGTTTGGACTTTCTCCAGGCAACTGTGCATGGTTTTTGGGACAGGACCAAATCCTACAGCTATCTCCCTAACTCAATCATCATTTTTAGCTTGCAGCACTCGATACGTTTTTTCCCACCTTAGGAAAATAGATCATTGTAGGCAGAGTGCATATTCCCACCAGGTACTTTAACATAAGCTGTTAATGACTTGTGACTTCCTTATGCAGTCAGGCAGAGAAGACTTGTTTCACACTAAGCAGGTAAGCAAAATTTAAACCAGATGGTTCCAAAAAGGAGGGGCATTGAGAGAAGCAGGATTAACATAATTTTATAAACCTAAAAAGAGGCAGCAAAGCATGGGAGGAAGATAGCAATACATTGACAGCCTTCAGTGCTTACTTGGAAGACAAGACAAGCAGCTCATCTTCTGGACTCCTAGAAAAATGTTGTCAGTTAGGAAGTTCTTGGAATTATTTAATCATGTTAACAAGGAGAAATCAGCCATGAGAAGACCGCTTTACATTTCATGAGCCACCATGTGAATCCAATTTCACCTGCCTTTCCAGTTCAAACAACAGAACTACATGGATATGTGGATTTAAACAAGTTCTCCCTTTATGTAATAACAGCTTCAGCTGGAGTGGAGGGATGATGCAAATGAAAGCTTTTCATAACACTTTACCAGCACTTCACTTCACTTGAACAAGGAGCAAACTGGTATTTGCAATCAAACTTAAATCTGGTTCCAGTAATTAAAGGGATCTTCTAAATCTCCTCCTCAATGGAAAGACACTCTATTTACTGGTTAATTAAAGACTGTTTCTTAAGCCCTTTCAGAACAGACATTAAAAAAAAGAGGGAGGGAGAGTGAGAATGCAAGACTGAAATTATTGGTTAGGCTCTAACCAAAAGCAAAGATTTACATTTATCCACTAGCTCATGTGTGCCTGTGTTTTGAAATGTCCTGTTTCCTTTGATACAGCTGAGACTGAGAAGCAGCATGTCTCCTAAAACCTTCATAACCAGAATCCGGTGCCCCACCTGGGGTGGGCGATGGGCTACGGTGACGGTAGATGGGAGCTCTCACAAGCGCTGGCTGCACAGCAGGTGACTCCATTGTCAACACTGCAGGGGACCCTCTGAGCATACCCCAGGTGTCTAGGGACACACTGTACAAGAGAAGTGGATGGACACTAAGGGACAGATTAGCACAGTTACAATATTATCAGGGCTTTAGGACTGTCCAACTGATGGAGGAAAAAGTATGTATGTCATATTTTTAGATGTGAACGTTATAACACCCTGAACAAACTTTCCTCTGTTTTTTTCAAGCCATTGAGCTCATTAACTTCCAGAGTAAGGGTGGTCCAACAGTCTGGATGCTGTTTAATGGTCTGGAAGCTCAGGATTTGTTTCCAT
The DNA here is from genome assembly GCF_000690775.1 of Eurypyga helias. NCBI lineage: Eukaryota > Metazoa > Chordata > Aves > Eurypygiformes > Eurypygidae > Eurypyga > Eurypyga helias. Next base: position 28,996 of record NW_010234377.1, read on the forward strand.
CACACGCCAAGTATTTCTTTTATAACCTCTTGTAATCACAGCATAAGACAGTACAAATAACAGCTTACATGGTTATACCATGTGGTTCCCTGTACTGAAGTGATTGCTTAGTAAAATTACCTCACATACACAAGACTCTCTGTCCCTCTTTGCCAGTGCACAGTGTGGACCCTCCCCTCCAGACCCATTATAAGAACAAACACAATAGAAACCATCTGGTTCCTGGGATCCATTTCAGTGGACACAAAATAGGCATATCAGCCAGAGGAGTATGTCTGGGCTGTTCTTAGATCCTAACACTCAACTGCAAAACCAGAATTTCCAAAGCCAAGATCTTAAAACATTTTGCTAATGCACCTGATCAGTTAAAGGTAAGTTCTTGGAGATCCAGTGCTGAATTTTCTGCGGGGTGTTGTTCAGCCGGACAGAAGTGAGTCCTCTTCCTGCCCCAAGTCAATAAGCAGCACCATGCGTGGGTTAGTACCGTCCAAGCACAAGCTGCTACTGCTTCAGATAATATACTCTGACCCTCTACAAGGCTTAAATCCTCAGATTTAGGATAATGTTATCTAATCCTGTCTAACCTAATCTAACATTATCTAATATTTCACAGCCACCTGCATCCTGGCCTGTATCCAAAGAAGTGTGGCCAGCAGGTCGAGGGAGATGATTTTCCGTCTCTGCCCTGCTCTCCTGAGACCCCACCTGGAGTGCTGCGTCCAGCCATGGAACCCCCAATATCGGAAGGATATTGACCAGTCCAGAGGAGGCCATGAAGATGCTCAGAGGGCTGGAGCACCTCTGCTGTGGGGATAGGCTGAGAGAGTTGGGCTTGTTCAGCCTGGAGAAGAGAAGGCTCCGGGGAGACCTTATTGCAGCCTTCCAGTACCTGAAGGGGCAAACAAGAGAGCAGGAAGGGTCATTTTACAAGGGTCTGTAGTGACAGGACAAGGGGTAACAGGTTTAAATTGAAAGCGGGGAGGTTTAGATTAGATATCAGGAAGAAATTCTTCCCGGAGAGGGTGGTGAGGCACTGGAACAGGTTGCCCAGAGAAGCTGTGGATACCCCATCCCTGGATGTCTTCAAGGCCAGGCTGGATGAGTCTTTGAGCAACCTGGTCTAGTGGAAGGTGTCCCTGCCCATGGCAGGGGGGTTGGAACTAGATGATCTTTAAGGTCCCTTCCAACCCTAACCATTCTATGATTCCATGGTTCTATGATCTGCCTTGTTCCTGTCCCTTGCCACCTCATAGTAATTTACTTTTCCAGCAGGCGTAGTCTCCTATGTCCACGGGCTTGAGCATCTCTCTAACCCCTGTATACTTGTGGCTGTTAGGAAGTTTCTTTCTCTACCAGCCAGGTTAGCTTTTGGAAGCTCTACCTCAGCTTCCTCAGCCCTCCCTGCATATCTCCTTTCAGTCATTCTGCTTATTTAATCCTCCCTTTGGACTCCTTTCTCATCCATAGCAGGGAAGTGTGACAGACAAGTAAATCTTCGGCTGTCGTCACTTCTCCCCTGGCAAGAAGAAGGATTGACAACCTGGCCTTTTCCCACGGCTGAGCAAACTAGAACCCATGGGCTACACGTTTGCCAGTAAATTAAACCACTAATCTGTTGTGCTTAACTGTTACAACAGGTCCAGGCATACCTTCTGCCAGGGCAAATTCACATTCTCCTAAATATTACTGATTTATATACATCATTGAATGATTAGCAGGTTCCAGTCTTGTAACGGGATGTTTTGCCTCTTCACTGCATATTTTCCAACAGGAATGATCTGTCTCGATTAACTGATCAAAAACTGATCACAACCTGCAAAAGGCAAACCCTGCTGTGGTTAAAGTCAAAGTGCAATGCCATGCAGTTTGCTCTGTTTGTGTAAGTCACTCCAACGCCCAGCATCAATCAAGAGGTGAAAGTTGATGACAAAGGCCACCTTTCATAAACGTTTCCTCAACCCACCACTTTCTCAGCCCTTTCTTTCTCCTCTGGGAAACAAGCAGCCTTTTCGCTTTGCTCCCAAATTTGCCCAGAAAGTATGTTACCCAGCAGTGCCTAACAAAGTTCCACTCTCCCTTCGGAGCACATCACAGTTCCCCATCACCTTCTGGTGGCCAGAGCAGTCAAAAAGGTATGACACTTCATCCTTCCTTTATTCACAGGGCAGACCATACAGAGAGCACCCCCTCCACACAACCCCATGACGTCCTGCAGCGACAGCCACACACAGCCCCAAACACCTCCTTCCTGACAGCAGGTACAGTCAGGCAGTACTAACCACACTTTAGCCAAGGCTATTCAATACTACATCATGAATGGAACACAAAACACTGTTCAAAGCATGTAAACATGCCTTCAGCATTTAGAAAAAAAGGGCACGAGGCATCAGGTAAAGCAAAATTCTCCATCTTGGAAAAAGGGTGATATTCATGAAGGCTGCTTCAGAAAATTGCCTCTGAAACATAAAAAGTCCAAAGAAAAGGAAAAGGCTTCTTCAGAACTTTGTTTGGTTATGTTCAGTGTGACCTTTCAAGTTAGCTGTACTTCTAACTAGTTGTATATCCTGGGGAGAGTATCTTAAGCTCTGAATTCCAGTTCTCAGCCACACTCAGCTGTTTTTCCCAAGCACCTCCATCTTCCTGGAAACACAGCGGGAATGCCTGAGACGTGTTCTTTGTGACTTTGTCAACAATCAACATTTAAAGGCAATAGTATGATACAAACAAGAAAATTTGATTAAATTATATAGAGCTATGGTTGCTTTCAGGTGGGAGAGACTTTGTATCTTTTAGAGATTACATGATGAGAACAGTCTATTGCTTCCACCCTTTTAGTCGACATAACAAAAATTAAATAGTTTTCACTTGATTCTACTAGACATATATTTAAGATTTTTAACAGTAATAACTAGACCGTGAATCTCATTGGATTTGCAGTCACAAACAAATCCTGACCAGAGAACTTGGGTTTGCATTATGATACATTTTCACAATGTGCAGACGCTCCTGTAGATTTTACAACGTATGTATTTTGGGGAGAGATAGTAGCATAAGAGGCTTTCAAGTTTCTCAAGGTAATAAAGACCATTTTTTAAATTAATTTAAATTCCAAATTCAATGTTGCCTGCAAGTTGGAGATTGTTCCATTGGAGGCAGAAAGATTCCATTTCGTGAACACCTCCAGCAGGGTTTTTGAACAAAAGGCACCCTGTTGAGAAGGTTGCAGAGAGATTGTGTATGATCAGAGAAAAGTGGGAGTGGATGTGCACTGATCAGATACACCTAGCAACTCTATAGCTCATTAATCTCTTTGCACCTATGGTCTGTATCACTGTGATCACATTTTTTTAATGCAAAGAGAACGAAGTTGACATCTAAGACTATGTTAAGCATGTTTTTTAAGTGGTGGATGTTTTGGAGAAATATAATTCAACTTCTTGGTTGAAAATTATTTTTTTAAATGGGGGGGATAGGGGGTACAAAAGCAAGAGGTGAAAGGGTGTGGCTACAATTTATGGAAGAGGGGAATAAAGATAAATCTGAGTCTTGAAGCTGCAAAGGCTGTTCCATTGAAAATTCTCTCTGTTCTGGAGATCTTACCCACATAGTCCTGTTTGACAGAATGCTTTTGGATAATGGTCACAGTCAAGGCAAACTCCGTATTTTTCCAGGTTTTATTTTCAGGTATATTGTTGGGAGTATTCACTCAATGACAGTCTCTCTTTATGATCTATAACACAGGCTAACTAACTTTGTAATTTACCAGTAAACCAGCAGTTAACTATCTGATGGTCTGTCCTGCCTTCATGGCAAGCTGTTTTTGTAGCCTTGGTTTCATGATTTAGCTAACAACATGTGGAGGCTGAGAAGCACTTTATCCTTCCAGATCTTTACAGAAATGTCATGTATCAGGCTACAACTATCCAGTTAAATAAAACCAATCTATCAGTCTTAAAAAACTCCCAACAGCACCATTGTTGCCACCCTCCAGCTGTACAACAGTGTGCATGTGGGTTTTTGAGAGTCCAAAGTGGACACACAGAGATCTGAAACAATAGGAGGGTTCAGGTCCGAAATCATTGTTTTCACAAGGGCTGATGCCTTTCTTGATGATTTGCATTTCCTCTCCACATGTTGGGCTGGTGAATAAACCATCTCTTCTGCTCCCTGGGTCAAACACAATACACTATTTACGCACTTGCTAATAAGCTTATTCCTTCCAAAAAAGCCTCTTGTACCGTCATTTTAAAACTTGCAGCAACACCTCACCTTCTCATCCTACAATATATCAGTGCCATGACAGTGCTCTATTAGCAAGTTGTGTATTTTGTTGGCTACAGATCTGTGTAAGTCCTGCTCTGTTTCACACACCCATTTCCTACTAATTTATTTGTGAGCACTATGTTACCAAAAAAAACCCCAAAATGTAACATATAAAATAACATGGATTTCTAGGTGTCTACCTTATCATAAAAAGACTGATCCTTATTTTATTATATTCTGAAAACATATTTTAAACAGCAGAGCAATACACTATATGTCTGAAGCTTCTATACATGGTTAATATATTTAGGGTTCATATAGTAAATGTCCTGGTGAAAGGAGAGACAAAACAGGAGTCTGTAATTTAATCAATACTGCCTGTTCTATAGGAGACTCTCAGTTCAGCAGCTATATTATAATACATAATTCTCATTTTAATTTAGTACCAAATCTCAGTTAGATGGGTCATAGCTAGCCTCTACTAGCCCAATGACAGCATAAGAGGCAATTGGCACAAAATTGAATACAAGAAACTCCACTTAAACATAAGCAAATATATTTTATTGCATGGGTGGTAAAACCAGCTTTGGTTGCCCAGAGCATTTGTAGCATCTCCATCCTTGTACGTATTCAAACCTTACTGGACATGGTCCTGAGCAACCTGCTGTGGCTGACCCTGCTGGGAGCTGGTATGGGGCATGGACTGCATCATCTTCGGAGGCCCCTTCCAACCTCAGCCCTTCTGGGATTCATTGATTGTATGACACTTGAACATGCTGGATAGACACTCATTTTCAGCTCTTCATACTAATAAATTTATTAAATTATTATATGCACCATTTTCTAGATGCTGCATGCACACAGGTCCTGCATTGAGATCTTCTGTCCCTTGCTGCAGGCTCAGGTGATAAATGAGGTCACAGCAGAGATTTCCCTGAGCTGCGGTTATTGGGTGCCAGAATAACCCCAAGACTGGTCACAGGCTGCTGTGAGAGAGGCAGTACTCGACCTAAGTGACCTCAAGGAAACCCATTTGTATCCAGAAAAGCAAAGAGGAACTTCTCAGGAAGGATAGTTATTCCACAGGTTGCTGCTGCAGGGTTTCTTGCAGCTGCTCTGATACATTTTGTAAGGTGAATAATCCATGCAGGATGTTGAGCTAGAATAACAACATCTGCCCCAGTCTGATGGTAGCCCTCGTCCATGCACTTGATGCCAAGATATGCTCAGTGTGTTAACAGTACATTCGCTGAACGTGTCTGCAGCAGAGCTGCTGCTGGTGTTCAACAGCACTAGAGAACGGGTGGATCACTAATTGTCCCAGCCGTAAGAATGGGAAGAAATAAATTCAAGACTTTTGCATCTACATCTTCACGCATACTGTGAATGCTCAGAGTGGGTGTCAAGATCACTAAATAGCTAGTCTCTTCCTATTTATTCAGAGAAGTAAAAGTAATGCTACTTCCTTCTTTGCCAACACAGCTCTTGGCAAGCTGATGGAAAGCATTCTACACATTATTTTTAATGCACACACCACCGCTTTGACAAGAGAAATTTCTGTGAACACATACTATGTTTCTGCATTTTATCTTGTACGGCAACTAATATAGCATAACTAGAAAAGAACACTAAATAGATTCTAACAATGACAGTCAAAAACTGCTAAAATTGTATTGGTTCTATCCTCAATATTAGGATTTGCCAAGCCATTTTAGTTGCTTTCTGTCTATTGTGTTGTTCAAGCACCTTTAGAAGCAGGTGATCTCTATCACAGGAACAACCTTTTTGATGCTCTCAATAGAAGAATTAAACAGTTTGGCCATCTCTCAACCTTTTATATCAGTACCTTGCAGTGCTCCATCATGAAATTTTTTCCTATTAGCATGGGCCTCAATCCTGCAACTGATTCAGGCTAACATTAGAGTCTCTGAATGAATCCACTGAACTCAACAGGAGTACTCAGGCTGTGTGAAGTTAAGCACACACAGACACCTCTCAGGGTGAAGGTAGTGTCTGAGATAAGCAGAAAGCTAAGGAGTTTCATAGGCCAAATTTTAACCAGAATAGCTCAACAAAAGCAGGAAAAAAACTCTTTATCTATTTTAGAGATCAAAATGAGTCCATTGTTTGCTATTTCAACTATGTTAAAAATTACTTTTACACCTTTTAACTTAAGAATTCTTGTTATGGGGCTTAACTGTACAGTTGCCTAACAGCCAGCTAGTTCACCTCTGAATTTATAAAGCCCCTATCACAGTTTTTAATGTTTTTTTTAAAACCATATATGTTTTTTACCCTTGCAATTTTGAAATGGACAAGGGCAGGAGGAAGAAATTTCTTGTTCTTCCAATGATAGAAGTAGCTACAAGGAGTGACAAAATGCTGCTTATTGGCAGCTGCATTTGTAGTTATCTGAAGTTGAGCCTCAGCATAGACTCAGGATCCAGGGCCACATCCCCAGTTTCTGGGGCTGCAATCAGCTCTGAGCCATCTGTCCACCAGGGACAGCAATCACAGCAATTCCGTTTTCTTCCCATTTTTTTGTCCATGGCCCTAGCCAAGAAATGCCAAGTGGTAGCTCGATACAACCCTGAATGAGGCAGAGGCTTGAAATGAGCGTGCCCTACCCTTACCTGAAAGTGAGACACTCCGTAGATACCTACAGGTTTTTTGGTCAATAAAGTAATATTTTATTATAGCATCAGATAAAATAATTTTCAAATAGAAACACCCACATGCAGTGCATGAGGTGAACAAAGCGACGATGCTTGACACAAGTACAATGTTTTCTTGGGGGAAGAATGTGAGACAGAAAAATACGTATTGTTTTCCGACAGCCTTTCCTGCTAGTCCAGCAACTGTGAGCGCTGAAGAAACAGAATCACAGAATCACTAAGGTTGGAAAAGACCTACAAGATCATCCAGTCCAACCCAGCCCTACCGTACCCACTAGACCACGTCCTCAAGCGCCACATCTACACGTTCCTTCAACACCTCCAGGGATGGTGACTCCACCACTTCACTGGGCAGCCTGTTCCAATCCCTGACCACTCTTTCAGTGAAGAAGTTTTTCCTGATACCCAATCTAAACCTCCCCTGACACAATATGAGACCATTTCCTGTTATCCTATCACCAGTTACCCAGGAGAACAGACCAGCACCTGCCTCCTTACAACCTCCTTTCAGGTAGCTGTAGAGAGCAACCAGGTCTCCCCTCAGCCTCCTCTTCTGCAGGCTAAACAACCCCAGCTCCCTCAGACACTCCTCACAGGACTTGTTCTCAAGACCCTTTACGAGCTTCGTTGCCCTTCTCTGGACATGTTCCAGCACCTCAATATCTTTCTTGTAGTGAGGGGTCCATATCTGAACACAGTACTCAAGGTGCAGCCTCACCAGTGCTAAGTACAGGGGCAAACCCCGCAAAATCTCTTTGGGGTCCCTAGGAAACTCTCCCTTCAGCATACTGGAGGCTGTGTGTTAGGTATGCTTCAACTGGAAGTAAGATCCTGTGTTTCTCAAGGTACCACTGTCACTACTTGTGCTATCAACACCTCCATCCCTGCCTCCCAGGCTGCACACCCAGAGCATCTCCCACAAGCAGCTGCTTTTTACCCAAGCAGATCTCCCTCGGTCCCACAGTGTCCACCTCACCATGATGCTGCAGCCAGGAGGACACAAGCAGGTGGGTTTCTTAGATGCTGCCAAGTCACACCTTGGAAAACAGTTCCACTTTTGTGTCAATAACCAAGAAAACCAAACGTCTGTCACGAGGAGATTGGCCAAAAAAAAAAAAAAAATCTGCAAGAACATTAGGTGAGAGAAGACAGTCTTATCTACTCTGTGACTGAAGGGGTAGTATGTTCATCTGAGTGGGAGGTGGGGAGAAGGGAACTGTTTCTGTCAACTCTAATCAACTTCCTGAAAATGCCAATCCTGACATAAAATACCCCAAGTAACCGGGAGGGTGTTTGGACACCCGTGAGCGGGACGAGGCGGTCCCTGCGAGAGCATTTGCACGCACCCAACTGTTCCAGAACCCCGTCTGTAGGATCATAGATGAAAGGCATGTTTCAGCTAAACAAGAGGACATACATCAGCACTGATGACTAACCCTTTTAAAGCTAACAAAACACTAGCTAACACAACACATCGGATCTTATCTTATGACATGAGTATTTTCAGGGTTTTTGCAAAGTTAACCAGAAACAGCTAGATTTAGGCCTGTGCCAAACAGGGTTGCAAACAGCTAATAGCCGCCAGCCATGTGAAAAAGGGGCTAAAGCGCTGCTATTCAGGTAGAGTGAGACAAAGGCAGATCCTCTGCAGGATTATCAGGCTGTGGGATACAGCTCCTGGACCACATTCAACGGCAATACGTAAGCAAATGCCATCCAAATCTTTTCACCTCCCTTCCTCCTAACGTCTGCAAGATTCACTGCCCAATCCCCTCATCTAAATGTATGGGCTGGGGCAACAGGTCTAAGAGGAGTTTATGCAGGAACGGGCTGAAATAGCAAAGATGAGAGAGAAAGAAAGAAAGTAAAGGCTAAATTGGAATGGAAATGAAAGCTGAACCATTATTCTGTGTGCCCAGGGACACTTCCACCCACCCACCAACTTCCTCTCACCCAGCCACTTCCCAAACCCCAGCCAGATATTTGCCCTAGGAGAAAACTTGCATTGCCTGAGTCCCTTTACAGCAATCCCCAGACTTCCAAATACTCTTTCTGGTATTTGTAAGACAAGATGTTTCTATTTTTGGAATGGAAAAGAAAGCTTACTGCCTTTAAGATAAAAAGTCTGACCTGCATCTTTCTTTTGCTCAGGATGTTTCTATACTGGGAGGGGTGCCGAGGAGCAGGAAAACATTGTGGGTCTGTGTAAATACTCGGCTACCAGCAGCTCCCTAAACCTGTCTGCTTCCTATCAGCACTCCTTAGCTAAAGAGTAACCGTCTGCCTGAAAGAACTGTTGTCCCTCACTGCTGTATAAAAAGCCAGCTTGCTTGTGTTTACCTTGCGGTAAGTCCTCCCTAGGTCTGTTAGCCCTGGGAGACAACATCCCTGTAAATAGTTTAACCCCTTCTCAAGCCAATTAACAACATGAGTGAGGTGACCGGTTTACACAGCCAGTCTTGCAGAGCAGCCTGACATCTCACTGAACAGCGCAGTGCATGCAGTGGCTCTGGGAGAAGGTACGAGGGAGACCCAAGGAGGCTCTGCTGCCACTCCTGTAGCATCCTTCGACAAATCCCCTGTGCCCTGGCTTCCTGGCCCCAGGCTGGGACTAAATATTGTTACTCCCTCGTGAAACTGTTGTTGGGATGAAATGTGATGAGATTATGTTGAAATCTCATGGAAAGAGCTGCGGATTTCTAAATTCTTAGTTTGCATTTGTGACTCTGGCTTATGTAAGCTTATAATTGCAATTAAGTATCACAGCCAAACATAAACTTTACCTCTGAATCAGACCCACAAATTCTGCACAGTGATTACTAAATATCTAACGAACTTCACCTAATACACAAGCATTAAGTAATTTACTAAATGTCTGATAATGTAAGAGTAGGATTAGGAGGGGTCCTGGCAGAAATTCCGGTGGCTCTGCCTCCTTCACAGCTCCCCATTGCTTCAGATATAAAGATTATGGTTTCTAGGGTAACAAGACACACACACACACACAAAAAAGGACACACTGTGTAATTTGGTTTCCTGAGACTGTCAGAACATTGTTGGGCCAGAAGCATAGCCTAACATGCTTATGAAAGAGATCTGTAATTTATTTAACCAGTTGCTTTAAGTGACAGCCATGCCTCACATACATTTTTAGTTTTAAGGGTAATTCTCATATTTAAATGTACGGTTTCTACGGAATAGTGACACTTTAAAAATTCACAGACCATTATGAAAGACACATAGAGGACACATGGTCCTGTTGTGTATGTGCATATGTGCTTACCACTGAGGGATTTTGTGTGTTGCTTCATGCCACACCCACACATAAATGTGAATATTTGAATAAACACATGATTTTATTATGATATTTACGTTTCTGTACAGTTTATGTGCATAGGCATACACAGATGATAGACCAGATTACCATTTCAGATTGCAGACTTTCACACTGCGGAGGGGAAGTAAATGATGCAGGTTTTACAGAGGTGTAAGAGCCAAAAGTGATGATATGCCAGTAAAGCTGGGGACTAGTGATCCTTTAAAACAAGAGACATAACCTTGTTTCGTTCAGTATTTGCTAGACGGGGTATGGGAACACATATGCATTCCCGCATGGACACTTGTCTCTTTGTGGCAGAGCTCCACTCCGTTTTCTTTTTTTGAAACCAAAAGAAGACACTGTGCTGCTGCTACACAGCCTGGAGGGCACTGCTACATCCAGACACCCCAACCGTTCTTCACCTACACGTGGGCACTCCTTCCTTCTTCTCTCTGCACTTCCAAAGCTTACTGTCATGGCATCAGAAGTGACATGTCTCCACATCTTCAGCATCTGTCTTTTTCACTTATCAAGGTTCAGATGACTCAGCATTCCTTCCTCCATGTTCAACAGCATTTAGGTCACTAATGCTGCGTCACACAACTTCCATCTAGTTATCCCAGACCTAAACATGGTCTTACTTGGGTATCCCGGCTGGGATGACAGCCATATATTAAACCATGCTCAGGAATGTTCCCAGTCACTGGAAGGTGATCATTTCTGCTAAATTTTGTGAGAGGCCCTAACATTTTTTTTTTTGCCCATACAAACTTGCGGTCTGCTGGCATGCTACCGGGCAGGGTTCAGGAGCCAGAGCACTCCAGCCAGGATAAGGGGCTGCTCGAAGCACTCATGGCTGTTTCATGCCAGCTGGCCTCAGTGCCAGAGACTGTTCCCAGGCACGTTCAATTTACTAGTATAGACAGAGCCTTTGAGGCATTCCCAGGTCAGGGCTGATAACCCAGGTATGCTTGATAGATCCATACTCAATGCTAATGAGTCGGTTCCTTTCTAATCATTCATGGCATTTAGTGAATAGACCAAATGCCTTGCAGGTTTCTGTTTTACAGATTATCAGTTGTTTCAAATATAAATGTAATTATCTATTTCAAATTCTCACCATCAATATCAGACCTTCATTATGAGAACTCTTCCACATTCAGAGCCAAGCAAAGGCGCTTGAATCCATGAACAGATGAAGGTCCTCCAATAAGTAACGTGATGCCCTAAAATGACACCAGTGTGTCACTCTACAGCAGAAAGCAGAAAGCTGTAGAGTGACACTCTGCAGAAAGCCCGATTTCTTCCTGTATCCTTCATAGTTCAAGATTCTCTGAGGTGTCCTACTCGCCAGCCAAGACTGATTGCAAATACCTCAAACACACATTAACTGAGCAGTGCCGGGCCTGAAAGTCACTTAATACTGTGGCCCTGACTCTTTTCAGCAAATAAACACCTCAAAGAAACTGTGACTTTCAGGGGGCAGCTGCAGGAATTTTAAAAGGTAGATTAGAAGGCTTCAGAAAACTTAATTCTTGCAGAAAGCAGCACTTCCTGCTACTGCCTTGCTTTTCTCTCTGCTAAACAAGCACTACAATTTCATTTCCAGGGCCAGGAACCCAGTTACACAAGTCACGCTGCACAGGCTTGCGATGGCAACTGAAACATCAGCATCCTCACCATGCTGTGCTGACCTGTGGACACCTCCTTCACTTTTACTTCCTCCTTCAGAGCTGTAAATGCGAAGGGATGAGATGGTAGGTAGTGAAATAACCCCAGCAAGAAAGGCCCTGTTTCTTTGCTCCAAAGCCATGGATGCACACATGAGGAAAATCCGCTTCTATGCAGGATGGTGCTTAGCAGACCTGAGCAACTGAACCTCCAAGGTGTGTGCATGAATTCCCCTGCTGATTGATTTTTAGATCTGGACAGTGGTCAGCAACACCTTAAGGCCAGAGAGGTGCAAAGCCAACAGAGAAAATCAGCAGCATTTAAAAATTTAGAAAAAAAAAAGGCCACCAAAAATATCCACAAAACACACCACTCTGTATACACATAAAAATATAAGTAAGCTGAAAAGATCAAAGAGTCGGGCTATATGCGTGCATTATATAGAAAAACTGGAATGTTTTACACACAGCCAGTATTTTTTGCCTGGAGAATAATTAGGAAGGATTTGAGATGCCTAATTCCGCTTCCAAGTCATATCAGCTAAACTGTACTGCAACCACCGACAAACTTGCATTTCCTGTTCTTAAATGTTTTGAGGCTCTTGAGTTTTAACTGCTGAACTTTGAGATAGAGATCATAGTAACAGCAGCACAACAGAACAAAGGGAAGGGAAGTGCAACTGAAGCAGAAGCTTAAACCAAACCAGTAAACGGCATGTTGTCGATGTGCTTTTATTAAGAGGACATGAAAAGGGCATTATAAGGGATTCAAAGCATTTGGGGGTGCGGAAGGATGGGAGGAAGAGACAACACTTAAAATAAATGCTCCATGGAGACAAAATCTCTAATAATTTATTGACCTTCAGTTTCACATTGTGAAAAAAAAAAGAAAAATGCAAGTTTTACAAAACCTTAAGATGTAGTAGCAAACAAAAAGACACAACGTAGACAACTTTAATTCTTCACTTACACAGTTTTCTTTTAGTACATGAACCACATCTTCAATAGCCAGGAAAGGGAACATTATTCTGCTCTAATCAGTCTTACTCAGACAGGTGTCAGACCTAGAGAAAAGGGGCTGCACAATTACACCAGAAGAGGAAGGCTGTCCTTTGTTGTATGTTTCTACAGCAACCAGCCTGAAAAATAAGAGGAACCTTCCCGTCTTATGCCAGGGTTTTCGTGTGCACTCCGCTGTGAACTGCATTTGCTTGAAAGCGTAGGGGTGTTCTGCAGGACTGGAATGGTCAAGTAACTAGCCAGGATTCCCCACATCAATTCAAAGACTAGGAGCCTAGTGTATTCCCTGCAGAGCCAGAGGCCCACCCTGACTTCAGCTTCCTTCAGCCTACACACAGGAATTAATTGAGGAGTTGAAAGCAGACCACAACTCTGGAAACAGCTGCAGAAGATTCATCCCACTTTCGGAAGCTGCACAGCGCTACAAAACAGATCCCATAAGCTAAGCAGTTAGACGCAGCGCAGCTTCACGTCTGGGCTCTAAGCAGCTTGGCGGAGAAAACAGGTCTCAAACCCATATGTCCTTATTCAAAATAAGGACACCCATGGGGACCCGGTTCTCCCCTTCCCTGTACCTTGTGCAGTCACTAGCGCCTGGGGAGAGGACATGCAAAACACCTAAGTCTGATTTTATGTCTCCTTTTGTGCCCCCGGGAGCGATCCACAAGATGAAAGGCAACAGCAATTCAAGGCTGTTTACTTCAACAGGGCAACCGTCACAAGTACAGGGATATATATAGAAAGGAGACCTACCCTATCTAAGATGATTTCCTATTGCTTAAAAGCCACCTAAAAGAACCAATGCAGAGCAGGGGAATTTTTTTTAATCTATCATTTCAAGAAATTGGTTTAACCAGAGGAAATATAGCTGTTCACATCTAGCTGGGCCTCACGCTTGAAAAGCTGCTAATGCCTTTGCTAGTTAATCAATATTCTCTCAGTATTCACAGAACTCCAAATACTCCGTTTCTGAAATGTAAGGGTCTACTCCAAACAGCAAATCAAACGTAAGGCAGCACAGAGAAACTTCCAGTGACCAGTGTAAATGCTTTCAGATGACAAAGCTTTCACAAATACAGCTACATCACTGTCACACAGAGAAAGGCAAGCATCACCAATGTGACTATTTTTGTTTTGCATGCATTCATGCAGCTGTTTACTTACCACACCAACCATGTTACTGAATGTGCCAGTTAAATTGGGCTCCAGAAACATTTAGAAAAAAACACAATACAATACATGCTTCATGACAGGATCTGGCAAAGAAAGCATCTGTGAAACATAAGCTTCTGAAATCCAGAAGAAAAAGAGTAGCTTCATCTCTGTCTCAAGACCAGACTGATAAGAAACAAGTTTTTGTAAAAAATCAGAAGTTCAGTTTCTCAGGATTGTATCTGACGCTTCTGAGCAACCAAGTGCTTAAAAGACACACCTGGCTAAGGAAAATAAAAGGCAGCAGAGTTTGAGGGCTATATATAAAGATAAAGAGGTTTGAAATTCATTTTTATATCCCCATAAACATTTTGCTAGAGCTCTTGGCTCTTTGACACCTGGGCACTCAGATGATCATCTGAAATCCAGGTGGATGAGGCAATCCACTCAGTGCAAAAATTGCTGCTCCTCTTTTTTCTTCTTCTTTTTTTTCTTTGTGTTGTTGTTGTTTTTAAGACTTCATCACTAACCTATGTTGAGGTTTCTTGTTTTTATTCTTGAATCACCATATTCCACTCATTCAGGTCAATGCCGCAATATTGTAGGTACCCCTCCTCCAATCCAATAAATAAATAAATAACTTTGGACAATGACTTCATCTGGGCTTGGTGGTATCCAGAAGCTCTTCCACAGTATTTGTGTTGCAATCAGGAAGCTGCACAAAGAGAGAGCTGCAAGAGATTTTGGTTACTTCCAGATTAGAAACTGAAAGGCATGACCAACAAATGAAATGTAGCAAGGACACCATCTACAAGACACACCACATGCAACCTGGGTAGCTGGTGGCCTGAGAAAGTGACCTCCATGGCTTCTTCCTTTAGTATGGGTGTAATTTAAGATCCTGCCTTACAATCCCTCCATTTCCGACTGGGAAACCACCCTTCCCTCCCACCTCCAATTGCTACCAAACTGTTTTCTTTCTTTGTGCAGCAGAGCAAGTCAGCTATCACAAAATGTGCAAAACCTACAACAATTCACACAAGCCCTTGCAATATGAAGACAATTGCAGGCATTGTTTCAGCATGCAAGCACTGAACAATAAATAACTATATCTACAACAGGTAACATAACAGGAATGGAACAGTTTGAATTACTTATAAATACAGGGAGGAAAGGGAAAAGGGAGCATTTTGGGGATGTCATTTTTGGTCCCCACTGCTGCAAAAATAATTCACCACTAGGCCATTTGTTATCAAGCAGAAGGTCACTCACTGCACACAGGACAATGCAACATGGGATATAAGAGATGCTGCAGGCGCTGCCCACAGACAAGGACACCCCAGCTAGCAGAGTTCAGCAGCAATACCACTGTATCTTCATTCACAGCAGCATCTTGTTGTTTCAGGTCTCGGCTGCTTCCTCTGCAGCTGGTGCTGGCACTTCAAACCCCTCCAAAGAGAGGTGACAACCATTTCAAATTTCACATATAAGCAGTGGAGTCCATGGAAATCTAGCGTTGTGTGCTGCACAGCTCAGAAGTTGTGTCTCTTTTCTTCCGCCTTTGAAGGACTGATTAATGTTGGCATTAATCCACAATTACTAGCACAAGGACAAGAACATAGGTTCATCCATTCATAGTTAAACCACGCTGAAGCACTGAAGACAGGTTTTTTTCCTCCCATTCCTTCATGTCTAGGTTAGGTAATTTACAAGGTGCGGATGATTTTCTTCAAATGCAAGAGATGCTGAACGATTTTTCTTCATTAAAACCATTTCTCCAGATCTGAGGTTCCAATTCTCTTGTCCAAATAAAGGAGTAAACTAAAAGCATGGAAAGGGGGGGGGTGGGGTGGGGTGTGCAGGAGAGGGAAGAGAGAGATTAGGAGAGACAGAAAAAAACCCCAAGTTAAATATTTAAAGGGTTTTGCCAAGACAATGTACCATAAGGTTTTTGTTAGATGTCAAAGAAAACCTAAAAGCTAGGCTTAGGATACAATCCAGTTGATGGGCTTCCCCACCTCACCGCCATCTCAATGTTCCTGTGTAACAGCCAACTACTGATAAATAAGACTGCCAAGAACATAATTTTTTAGGGTAACATTCTGCCTTTACTGTTCTACTAGCCTTATTCTGCAAACCATCCTACTGACGCCACAAAAGTTGTTTAATTTTTTTGTTTTAAATCCAGTCATTTGAAATCATACTGTCTCAATACAGTTTAACGCAATGGGCTCTGCATCCTGCATACTTCAACATTTCTATGTTTCCTCAAAATGGTAAGGGTTTGTGGATTTAAGTGAACATAACCTTTGCAACTTCCCTTCCTCAAAAGCCCAGATGAAGACTTAGTGCAAAGAATTCTTGCCATCCCTGGGCCAAGGCAAACCTGGCTGGAGAAGGGGAGGTGAAGGTGTCTCACCCAAACACCTTCATTCACCATGACGAATTCTGAATTTATTCATAGTACAGAAAGGGACATATAATCCCCTTACTTAAGAGCAGAAGTCTGCCTCATTTCACACAGCAATGCACCATGCATCAATAATTCCACCCTAGAGACTTCTATAAAAATTGATTATTCAATTAAATAGTCAGCCTTTGGATGCTGAGATTGTGCTCTGCTTTTTCACTATGAAGCTGTATTAAGATGCCAGCTTCCAAACCATCACAGTCACTTCTGTCAGCACTGCTAGAATTTTAGGAAGCAAATCCTACATCATTACAACGCAAAGGAGCTCCAGTGAACTTTCTGTTCGCAGCACAGCTTGAGGGAGATGTGGTAAGACCAACAGGGAACGCCCACAAGAAACACTGCAGCCTACAGAGCAGCCCAAAGCATCAAGCCTCTTTGCAACTGTGGGCCTATCTTGATTATGCCTAAAAAAAGAGGTCTCTGCAGTTAGTGTCGATTAGTCTTTTCTAGACATTCTTCAGGGTAGCGTGTCATTCTCACCGCTGAAACACACATATCAACAGTGAAGCCAAAACAATGTTCCTTGCCACAGGATGAACTTTAAAAAATTATAAACAATTTCAAAACAGGGCGGGGGGGGGAAATCCCCAACCTACTCAAAAGCCCCAAGTCTGAGGAACAGGACAAAACAGACTGAAGTCTTCCTAAAAGCTGTCAGACTGGGGCCACACAGCGCCATGAAAACAGAGGGTAATCAGAAGTAATTTCCTTTCTGTCCCTCCCACCCACTGACAAAGCAGCAGGAGTCAGTAGAGAAAAAGAGCCCTACTTGCTGGATGAGCACACAGCATTGGAGAGATTTCAGTCTATGGTTGTGTTCATCTTGTGTGTTACTTAAGCCAGTTATTTTGTGTGTTAGTGAAGCTAAATTAATGGCTTTCAACAAGATACTGCAGAGCAAAGGAAAGAATATAACGGTGCAAAAAGCTAAAGGACTCTTTCAAAATAAAACACTCCCTCTCATGTACTGTAAACTTCAGAACAATTAAGCCAGTCTCAGAAGAATAAATCAATATTTTTCTTGGCACAGACCTGAGTCCAGGCATTCAATACTACTGCTCTGATAACACTGAGAACTGCTGAAAGTCAGTAATAGAAATTAAATGAAGATGTCAAGGCATTGTTCCCATGTTCCCAGCGAGTGAGGAAGCCACCGCACAGAAACTGAGGCTTCCATTTGCTGGCTGCCGGGGGTGCAATTACTTCCAGCACCCAGGATCTGCTACATTTTGAGGGTTTGTCCCGCTTTCCCAAGAGTAAGTCTGGGAAAAACAAAAGCAAGGAGAGCAGAGAGGGCAGTGTCTTCAAGACAACAGCACCCCCTCTCCCCCTGCCCCCCAGACAAAAGCAGCTGATAGCACAACACAACCCAATTTCACACTAGATTCCCACACTGACCTGCTGCTTTGGATGGGCCCAACCATGTATTCTTTACTCAGTCAAAGCTCCCAGTTGGCCAAAAGAGAACTGCAAGATGTATCTTCAGCATACCACACAAAGGAATTTTGCAACTACCCTACGTTTGTAGGTATATAATTCTATCTACACTGCTTCAAAGACATTCAGGTTTCGTCTTTACTGCAAGAGTCTGACAAATGTCTCTGGTTTCAAAAAACACCAGAAAAAAACAACATGATCTGTCCCAAACAGAAGAACTCAGGGAAATTTTTATACACAAGCTGTTCTTCCTATTTTCTGGAGAACCTCCATCAGTCTGGACTTCTAGGAAACTTAGATGCAAATGCAGAGCTTGTTTAACTACTGCTCCTTCTAACTTGCCTGCCTTCATGGTTACACTGTAGAGTGTTCAAATCCCAAAAGAAATTACCACTCACAAGGCACAGATTATTTAGGATTAAGCATGCCACTATGTTTGCTTGACTGGCTGGTGGTATCAGTGATTCTGTACTGAAGTCTCTAGGGGAGAGTGGGGGAAAAAGCTGCACAACATTAAAGGGAGTCTGCCAGATTTGTTGCAAAATACACAGATTAATAGTTCTGGAAGAGGTCAATGACATTTTAAGTGGTGTAATACTAGAAAATACGAAAATGAGGAAGAACTAGTAATAGCTGAAGCAACAGTTAGTAGTTAGCATGAAAAAAACAGATTTGAAAAATATTGGCCACATGTAGACCAGAATTTTTAGTAGCTTTTTGTGGGGTTTTTTGGGGTGTGATTTTTTTCTTTTTAATATGAACATTTTCTCCTCTCCTCCTAAACACCAGAAATTCACAACAACCAAACAAGCAAGGCCAAATTAAGACTTGCTTGTGAGAAGATACAATGCTGAAGTTGCATCTGGTAAAAGCTTGGCCCATTATATATAATTAAGTTGTTTTGGAACAGTGCGTGTTATAGACTGGTAATTATTTCAGCCAGCAATATTAATTATATGTCTTCCTGACACTATATCTAGTCCAACTTATATGACCATAACTATTTTGAAAAAATCTCTATTTTAAAGTATATCAGTGGAGCCAAAGCAACCTTAGTTCATGCAGGTGCAACCATGCTGTCTAGGTGAGATGGAAAATTTGGCCTGAAGTGCCTGTAAAACACCTTTCGTAAGACAGCAAGTTTTCCCAAAGGCTGTCTGCACGGAGGAAGCATGCTGTCTGCCTGGAAATTCAAGTGAATCCACTATCAGGTTTCAGATCAGAATTTGCAGCATCTTTTTGGGCCTGTTACTGGATATACCTGGAGCCTCTGTCTCCAGGAAAAAGGCACTGAGCCCTTCTTCAGCATGCACTTAGTAAATCAGTGCAGAGCAGGATTCAATTTCCAGAAGATTAGCTGCATTTCCCCACAAGTTGTAAAGGCCTGAGCAAAAATAATGCTTTCATCTAAATCATGCAAGAAAAGGCCCCATAAAGAGAACTGGGTGCAAGATACGTGGCAAACTACTTCCAGCCTCTGGCTTTGTCACTGATGTGGTGCTTGGCTTACAACAGCCCATAAATGTACGTGTCTCAGCTGCTCCAGCTGCAAAACGGGATTGAATATACTCACCCTCCTCAGAGCTGCTGCTGAACAGCTTTATGAAAAGCATTACTACAGTGGAATTCAAAAGTGTCATTTCTTACCTGATAATTTGTAATTGCAACGTACACACAATTACGAGGGGAGGTGCTTCCATGTGCTGACAAATGCTGTGGGAATTAACGAATAGGGCACAGTTGTTACGCTGTTCCATACATCTAACGTGGGGTCGTAGCAGTCCAACGTTTTGCACCTCTGAATGCCGAAGTAGCCTCCAACCACGTACAATTTGTTTCCAGATGCCACTGCGTGGCAGCTCATTCGCTTAGCTGTCACATCTCCCACCTTAGTCCACTGGTACGTCTCACTGTTGAATTTATAAGCGGAGCACGCAGAGAATTCGGTATCTCCACCCATAATAAAAATCTGGTTACCCAGAACAGCTGCAGCTGTGTAGCGCCAGGGCTGGGGGCAGGTGGCTGGTACCGTCCATCTGTTTTCACACTGATCGTAGCACTGAACTTTGGGCAGCTTGTCATGGCTAACGCTGGTACCTCCAAAAGCGAACAGCTTCAGCTTTGCGCTGACTACAGCTGCATTGCTTACTCCCTCTCGCAGTGGGGCAACCATGGTCCATTTGTTGGTCACGGGGTCGTATTGTTCTACTTGCTTTAAGGATACTGAAGGGGAAGCTGGAAGGCAACCAGTTGCTGCGGTGTGTCCTCCTACTACATACAAACAGTGCTTGAGTTCAGCAGAGCCATGCCCAAACCTAGCCACCAGCATGGGAGCAGCCTTCGACCACTCCTCATGAAGGGTGTCATACACCCACACATCTTTGGAGACTCCATTTTCTGACCCTCGTCCCCCAGTGATATACACTTTGCAGCCTATGGCACAAGCGCTGAACTCCTTCCGTGGACTTGGTATGTCAGCCTTTGGAATGATCTCTTTTGCCTTTTGGTCCACCAGGTACAGCTTGTCACACATAAAGGTCTGGCCACCCAAAAGAAAAAGAGAGTGGCCAGTTTTACGGGGTCTGGCACACAAACTAGTGACTACCCCATCATTCTGCAAGATCTTTAACTTGCATCTTATGGACTCTTCTACAATCTCTTTGCTTTTCCTTTGCTTGGTGATAAGTTCTTCCATGGCCACATTCTCCATAAGGTATATGGCTGGCAAGAGGGCCAATCTCACTGTCTGCAATAGCTCGGGCAGGTAACAGTGACGCTTACTCAGGTCATAGTTGACCCAGTTGATAGCAGATTCATACACGAGCCTTTCGTCTTCGGTTTCTAATTCTTCACTGGAAAGGAGCTGCACTACCATGTCTTTCGGCAGCTGGAGGAAGTCCTCGCTTTTACTGATGCTCTGGAAGTTGCTAAGGCACATCCTCCAGGAGAGTTCGTACAGCTTGGTGCACTGGTGAGCGTCCGACAGCAGCAGCATGCCGAGACAGTTGGTGGGATGAAGGTTTTTCTCCAGAAATTCTGCACAAGCATCCCGAATGTCCTGGAACTCCAGCATGTCACCAGCCTCTAGCAGCGACTCTGCGTTCTCCTCGTTGATGATAACCCTGGAGGAATATGCATAGTCCAGAAGAAGCTCCAGGACTTCCGGGTGAATCGAATTATGAAAGTTAACTTCGCTGTCCTGGCTCTCCTTCAATCCTCCACTGAACATTGCTTCAAAATAGCGGCTACAAGCAGCTAGAACAGCTCTGTGGCAGGGGAATGACCTGTTCCCAGCATGGAGAAGTACATCTGTAAAGAGACGCTGCTGACGCAGAAGGTTCAGGTGAGTAAGGACACTATCAGCATAGGATGACTTGTGGAACAAGTATATGTTTATGGAGCCAGTACTGGCCCTAGATTTGCGATTTTCATGCATGCTGACTGACATTTTCTTTCACACCTATAAACAAAGAAAAAAAATTGATAAGATTAATGAGACAGTTACATTCATTATTGGTTTTACATATCAAATGTTGTACCTATTATTCACTATAACATGGGACAAAAAGCCTTAATTTATAGATAGCACTGCATCTACCTTTGGCATGTGTTTATTTTTTTGTAAGAAGAGTTTCATATATGACATACTCTAAATCTGTTGCCCAAGAGCAGGTTTATCTTGGGAAACCTGATCTCCAACTTTCATAGCAATACAGTAAGCAAGTAAGTCGGAGGAGAGAGAAAAGGAACCAGGACAGATTTTCTCACCCTTCCCCAATCTAGACCAGCTGATTCATTACATATGTACACATGCACATGCTTGAAACATTCTCCTATACTGAATCATAGCAGGAAGAGCTACCAGACAGAATACCTAAGGAATGTCAAAAGCTGTACAGGGAACAAAAACCTACTAATCCCATTAGGAAGCTTCCCTTTGGTATAATGATTCCATATGCAACAGTAGAGAATGAAAAAAAGGGAGCTTTAACATAAAAACCTAGCAATGATCATAAATTTACACTTGTGAAACCTTTAAAAAAATATGAGTGAATTTTAGAGATAACATCTTGAACTTTGCCAGCGACCGTCTGCTGTAGTGATACAGCATATACACAGGCAGAGGCAGCAGGAAAATGGGTTTTAACTGTTAGC
>NW_010234377.1:51190-53826 GCF_000690775.1 Eurypyga helias
CCAAGGCATCGCCCCTGAAGCGACCTTGAGAGCCAGCTACTCAGAGCACAAGCCATTGGTTCATTTTGAAGTTTGGAGGAGACATAAATCACAAGACATATCCTATCCTACCCTATTCCTAACAAACACAATGCTGTTTGCTCTCTGTTTGGAGGTGAATATTACTGTTATCTGCCATGATATGCAGGTCTGTGTATGATTAAAGCAGCAACAAGTTTCCAGATTTAATTAAGAGCCATGACAAAACAGTATGGAGTCTAGGAAAAGGGAGGAATACTGGCAGCTATATAAAGCTAATGACCAAAAAGACACAGTGCAAGTACCAGGAGATGAAGCATATAGTGCCCAGTGTAAGCTGTGGATGTGCCTGCTACTGTATTATCCTCACTTCTCTCTCTCTAAAGTGCACAGGAAGCTTGCAGAAAGACAACAAACCTCCCTAATTACTCTGATATTCACAGGCCCAGAGTCTCTTTTACTGCACCTTCAAGTAAGGAACAGGGCAAAAGCCCACCTGGCTTTTGCGCACAGTGCTCCAAGTCAGGGCCTCATGATGGGGCCGCTTGTGTAGGGTTTTAATGTGGATAGACTTCCCCCTCTCACAAGCTCAAACATTTTCGTGTTACTAAGCATGTTTAAGGAGTACAATTCTATTCCCACATTTCATGCTTCAAGATGACACAAGAGCCTTATAAGCCTCAAAAAAAGACATTTTTAAATTTTTTTTTTTTCCAGATTCATATGACCAGACCTTCAACAAAATCAAAACCAAATATGATTCATTTGGGCAGTGGACTCCATCTCAGAACAATCAATTTGTGTATCTGGAATATACAATACCTGCAGATTAGACAGCAACATCCTCCTTGCTAGCTGTGCTACAGCACCAAGTAAAGTAATTGATTCCTCGCATCAAACAGCAAGCTTGTGATACACCTTTCCTTTCAGCCACTGCAAGAAAGCCCCTCAAGCCAACACCAATTAAGGAACAAAGAGACACCTTTCTGCAAAAGTACCATAGCCCACTTCCTTTAATCTGGAACATGACTTCCTCATGAAACTTAGCTGGGACTGAAAAGGTCAAGCAAACAAACAGACCAATCTACTAAACGCACTAGGCACAGAACAACTTCAGGAGGCTGGTACATCTTCATAACTCAAACCCTTTTACAAGGGAAATTAAATTACCTTTAATGCAACTGTATTGTCTGGCAAATAAAGACTCAGATGGCATTCAAGGATCCTGAGCGCTAATCTCAGACTAAAATTACCCACTTAATCTATAGCAAAAAAGATTATACTGACCATATACAGGTTGAAACCTGCTTGTAACTGAAGGATTACAGAAAGGGTCGTGGCTTGAAATACTAATGCACGTAAAGTTCGGAGACGCAGATGGGAAGGCAAATCCTTTGCTGGCAAAGCAGGCTTTGCAAAATTTAAAAAACTTTTCCAGTCACTTTACCATTTTAAATGCTCTTATGATGCAGTGCAAAGCATTCACAGGATGTCTACAGACTGGCTTTTCTCACACTGAGGACAGTCTCCTGCAAGGTTTTCCTGCCAGGGAGGAGGACAGGAGCTAAGCACCGATAAGAGGAAACAGAGTCACTGGGATATGAATGTGCTCATTGGCCAGCCCTGCTCTCCATCCCAATTAAGTCAATGAGTAGACATTACAGTCTAGACATGTCAGGATGTCTACGGAAACACAGCTCCTCTCCTTTCTCCCCACATGTTGGGGGAATTCAGAGTATACAGAAAACTTTCCTATATCACATAAATGGGAGTTCAGAAATAGGGCAGGTGAAGTTCATGTCTGAGGCTACAGACGAGGACATTCCAATCTTTCAGTGGACTCTATTCCTGCAAAAGCCACTTACTCAGCATCATTCAGAATGAGCCCATAACCACAACAAAATAGAGGCAAACGTACAAAATCCACCCTGCAGCTACGCGTACGTTGGAGGCCAGCGAGGTACAGACCATATGCAGAAGGGAGGAACAGATCACTGAGTTACCCAAGCCCACCCGCTGCCACAGTAACAAACTCCGCTGTAAACAAAAAAAAAATAAAATAAAAAAAAATTGTAAGAGCCACTCTACTCCATAAGGCACTCAGGGTTTCACCCCACCAAAACGGAAGACTTGGGTCTTTCAGCGAGCAATGCCATTTCTTACAAAGCACTTGCAGATTTCACATATGCTGGTCTTTTAACTGTTCCAGTAACACTGCCTTTCTCACAACAATGTCATCTATTGAGAAGAATTCAAAGTATGTCAATTCACATTTAAGATAAGCTAACATATTTCCCCAAACAGAACAAAGATACATATCTATACATATCTTCTTTCCTCCACTGGCGGTTGCCGAGATGAGTTCACACATGGACTGGTCCAACAAACACCCTTACAAGCAATTATCATAATTTACTAAGAGGCAGTGTTTCTGTAAACATGTCCTTCTTCAGTGTCTGACAATTAGCTCAGTCCAGAATCTTACAAGAAGATGAAAACGTGTAAGGGACATCTCCGATTTCTCGATTTGGTGTTGGAAATTATGTGAGCCTCAAATACTTCGGCAGAGGTAATTTACAGTCTGTGAGCAAATGTTCACCTTGAATAGTATGAGTTCA
>NW_010234377.1:53857-54585 GCF_000690775.1 Eurypyga helias
GGACTGCTTCAGGCATTTTTTCCTTAGAAATAATATTTGTATGCAAAAGACAAGAAGTGGTCAGTAAATTACAGATATAGATTTTATCTAGGAACAGAGGTTGAACCAAGAGTTTGATTTATAATTACTCTTCAACAGGCTACTTGTCACAGCAGCCCAGTAGTAAACACCACTTTAAGACTGAACAACAGACTCCCTGCCCTACTTCTTAAGATCTCTGCAGCATGCCGCTCTCAGCCTAAATCAAATGAAAAATTAAGCATTTTAAAATTAGTGACACATCCCTGATGTAGGCTCATTTTAATACGACTCTATGTAATTACACGGTGGTGGTTGTCTTATTGTTTAGAATCAGTGAAACAGCTGAAGGAGAGGAAATGTGCTAGACGTCCCATCCATTTAACTAACACGGCTTTCAACTGCTAAAATCTGCAGCGATACGATCGGTTTTGCAGAGTCAAATCCTGACCCTGTCTAAAGTCCGCTAGCACAAACTCGGTGGCCGCCCGAGGACCTGCAGGGAGACGGAAAGCAGAACACGCTGCTCCTGCTAGGAATGCATTACTGCTCACCACATGCAGACAAAGAAACCCAACTCTAAATCTCCCCCAATATGCTCCATCATAACGCCTGAACAACTCCGTCTCTGGAAAAAACTTGCTCAGCTTCTTCTCAAGCTGACAGAGATGCGGGACGAGAAGTTAAAATGCATCTGGTGTCCTTTATCG
>NW_010234378.1:0-293 GCF_000690775.1 Eurypyga helias
GCCCCTCCCCGCTGCCTGTCCCCCCGGCGTGCGGGGGAGGACGCCGGGGGCCAGGAGAGTTACCACTCCGAGCTCCACGTGGCAGCATCACCCCAGGGCGGCCCCCCCCAAGTGCCCAAGAAGACAGAGAAAGTCTTGCAGATGAGCAAAATCCTCAACCCCGACGCTCTGGCACCGGGTAAACGGCACCTGCACCCCAAAGCCTTCGTACACCCTTGTGACCTTACGCTGTGGGGCACTGGGAGCCGCTGTCGGCCCAGGGGTCCTCCCCAGAGCCCTCCCCCAGAGCTTTT
>NW_010234378.1:307-5796 GCF_000690775.1 Eurypyga helias
TACGTAATCCTGCCCCCAGCAGCAGGTCCTCCACGGCCGTGCAAAGGCAGGGCTGTTCTCAGCTCCCCCTCCTCGGGATGTAGCCTCAGCCCGGCGGCGGCAGCCCACACCATCTCTCCCCCCACACAGGGTACTCGGGCCCCCTGAAAGAAATTCCCCCGGAGAAGTTCAACGTCACCGCCATCCCCAAGGGCTACCGCTCCCCCTGGCAGGAGCTCCTCGGTGACAAGGACGACGCTGCGCACGGCGAGAACCAGCCGCCCGCGAGACCTTCTCCGTGGGACTTCAGGAGCTTCAACAGGTAACGCCAACAGTGCCAAGGAGTAGGCACCACCAGCTGCTCCGAGCCCTGGCAAGCCCTTCAGCCTCAAGGAACACCCACCCTCCTGCCAGGGAATGGCAGTGGTCCGTGCCCTTGAGACGCCCCAAGGGAGCAGCAGGTTGCTCTTTTCCTGCTCTGGAGCTCCGCCGTGGCTCCCTGCTTCCAGCAGCTCCCCACATCCAGCAGCTCCCCACATCTCAGCTCCGTCACTGGGCTTGCGCAGCCTTAAGCAGCTTGGGCTCACAGGGACGACGGCTGAAATTCGGGAGGACTAATTCTCACGCACGTGGTCCCACAGAAGGAATCGCTGCTGCTCCCAGTCGGGCTCAGCTCCGGAGGCTGGAGCAATGGCACAGGCAGTGCCAAGTCTCACTCCTCATTTCCTTAAGGTATCCAAGCAGCTGCTGGAAGCAGTGGGGGTGGAAGGTTAATCTTCCCACAAGGTGCTAAGAGGTCACCAGATTCCTTCCAAACACCTGCTAGAGACCCACGTCTCGGGGCTGAGGAGTTTCTGGCGGCTCAGCCTGGCCAGGGCCATGCCCTGCAGCAGCTTCCGGCAGAGCACGGCTGCCGTGCCTCCTCGCACCTCCAAATCATACTGGGGTCGACCTTAGGACCCCAAAGCAGAGACTGCCAAGGAAAACCTGCACTCTGGAAAGGTGCTCGGTGGGGATTCAGGAGATGGAGATTCGCTGCTAGCAAAGTACCAGCAGCCCAAGGTGGAATAACGAGAACTGAACGTCATCCCAGGAAATCTGCAAACCGAGGTCCTGGCTCTCCTCAAGGAAAGCTTCTTCCATGAGGATATGATTGCCTGGTGGCCTGGCCTAAGTCACCTTCCAGCAGGCTCCCAGTGTAGCTCCATACTGGGACACAGCTCTGCTCCCCATCACCCCATCTGCCACGGTGCTGGGCCCCTGCAGCTTTCCTGAGCCCCGGTGTGGTTTAACACAGGGAACTCCAACCCCTCTGCCCAGGAGCCTTGTCCCTGGGAACTCCAACCCCTCTGCCCGGGAGCCTTGTCCCTGGGAACTCCAACCCCTCTGGAGCCTTGTCGCTGGGACCCCCAGCCCCTCTGCCCGGGAGCCTCGTCCCTGGGAACTCCAACCCCTCTGCCCGGCAGCCTCGTCCCTGGGAACTCCAACCCCTCTGCCCGGCAGCCTTGTCCTCGGGAACTCCAGCCCCTCTGCCCGGGAGCCTCGTCCCTGGGAACTCCAGCTCCTCTGCCCAGGAACCTTGTCCCAGGGGGCCACAATCGACCCGAGAGCCACACTCACTCAGCCCCACGGTTACCCCCTCCACACCAGTGAAGCGTGGCAGCGCACTGGTTTGCACTGGAGCAGAGATGAGGTTAGCAGAAGGGTCCAGGACCCATGGGTAAGCGTGGAGCAGCAAAGGAGCTGCATTAGCCGTTCCCCCAGGGCCTCCTTCCCAGTTCCTCAGCCATCTTGAGCTTCCCTGGAGCAGCACCATCCGAGGAGGTGCCGTAGGGGGAGAGCAAGGAGCTGCTGCAGCCACTTGGCTCTTTTCTTTCAACGTTTAGCCGTGTTCCTGCCTCAGGATGTCTTTACGGAGAGGGACCGGAGCACGGGCATGTTTCTGAATAATGCTTTACCCTGTACCTTCTCCCCTCTCACATGCTGCCCGTCTATTTAAAGTCCTGAACTGTTATTTAATACAGATGGAGGCTAATTTAACACCAAGCCTCTCGCCACCTCCTCTAATTCTTCACCGAGGCATGAAGATTCAAAGAGCCAGTCTGCTTTTAAGCGGGCTTTTCACCATCTTCCAAGCTGTTGGCTTCTGAATCGCTGCTCCGTTCCTCAAACAGCACGCTGCAGGGAAACAGGCTGTCGGGGCAGACCTCAGCTAGCGAGAGGGCAGCGGTCTGGCCTAAGGCTAGGTGAATTCCAGCGCCGCTCACACGGGTCACAGGGCAAGGGCACTGTCTCAACAGCAACTGCGGCAAAGCAGAGCCATTTATCCCCACTTTTAACGACCCAACTGTGACGCACAGACCTTCAGCCACCTCGTTAAGGCGTGCTGCCTTAAGAGAGAGAAAACCACGCTTTGAAAAGGACTCTCTTCTCCAAAAAGGGAGAATTTTTCTGGAACAAACCTCTCTCGTTTACCTTTCCCCCTCTTATTCCTCCCTAGGACACTGTTGCAAAACAGTGCCACGTTACTCATGTCGCAGCAGCGCTTCCCAAAGCAAACATTCCCAACTATGCCTCATCGATAGCTCAGCCTCCATGTGCTGCTCCAAAACCAACATTCGTGGCTTTTTGGGGGCTGGCACTCTTTTCTCCCGGTCCCTTTCCACATTTCTCCAGGAAGGGATGACAGCTCTTGCCCCCACACTGCTCCTCCTGTTCATCACAGTCGTCGGGATGCTGTCCCAAAAGGCAGACTGGGGCCAGGGCCAGGAGAAAGGCGTTTCCATGCGCTAGAGCAAGGGGGAGGCAGCACCGCCAGCCTCAGCCCTCCGCAGAGCGGGGTCGCTGCGGGCCAGCCACTTCCTAAAGACCAGGGGGTTGCCAAACCCCACTCGCCAGGCCCAAAGCTGGAGGCGAGGGTGGCTCCGCGCAAGAGCGGCGCCTCGCCGGGCTGGCACAGAGTCCAACGGCAGCCTGGCGAGGAAGAGGAGGGCTGTCGCTTGCTGCAGGCATTGCTAGGTGGCTGTTGGGCTGTTGGTAAATGCTGAGCCTGCTTGTCCATCGCCTTTACAACACGCACAACCTCTCCTCCTGACCTGCTAACTCCACCTTTTCCCGTGCCGCAGGACTCCCACCCCGTTTGACAGGGCACTGCTCAGCGACCCCTTCTCCGTGCCCACCATGGAGCTGGATAACCTCAGCGCTCTGGAAGTGATCTCCCACAGACGCAACTTCAACAGAGTGCCGCAAGGATGGGCGCGGATTCTCCCCGAGAGCGAAGAGCTGTAGAACGCGCTCCCGTCCCCATCCCCATGGCTGCGTCTCTCGCTAGACTCACCCCTTGAGCGGAAGGGGAGTAAGCATCCTTCGTGAAAGCTAAGCTAGTGGTCTCGGATCGTCATCCTCTCCGATGGGATTGGAACAAGCTCCAGCCTGGGACCATCCTGAGTTCCCAGCGGCTGCCACAGGGCAGTCAGTGCTAGGCTAACCAGCCACATCCTCCTGGCTAATGCAAGCGGATGCCGGCCCAAACACCCCGTACAGCCCGTCCTCTTCCCTGCCTCGCCGAAAATGGCAAGGCCGCCAGCTGCAACGCGCCGAGTGCTCCCTCTGCGTCCTCCCCGACACACAAGACCCGCTGAAACGCTGCCTTTGCAGGGAAATTCCACCTTGGGGACAGCTCTACACCTGCCATTCCGGTCAGGACAGCAAGAGGCGGCGATACCCGAACCACGCCAGCCTGTGAAACGCAGTTCTCTCGGGCCTGGCTGGCCAGCAAACCCAGACGAAGAACTGGGCACCTGCCCGTCTGCCAACACACGTACGGCACAGCCAGGACAGAGGGCAGGGGAACACTGCGAGTTGGAAACTTGTGCCCCATTTTCCACAAGCCACTGGCTAGCACTTGGCAGCTGTTATTTTCCCCTTCCCACTGCTATTTGCACGCCTTGCTTCCACACCTAAGCCCTCTGATTGACTTACGCCAGACGCTTCATAGCTGGTCCACCAGGAGCCACCGTGCTGCAGAACGGCCTGAAGGACACTGCCGCGGCATTCCAGCAACTCCAACGTCAACGGGGAGGAACAGCAGCGCAGCCCTGACTCCAGAGCCAGCAGGAGCTGCCCCATGAGCGGGGAGATCAGCAGCGAGGGTTTGACTACACAAACCATCTCAGCAGCGGGACGTGCGGCTAGCAACAGTCCGTGGGAGTTGTCAGAACACCTGGAAACCCCTGCCCTACCAAAAACTTCACCCAGGCCATCTGCAATTGCTTCTGTCAGACTGTTAACGCTACCCTTCATGAATCCTGCAAGAGCACCAGGGTGAAAGCTCCTTTTTGTAGCACTGTGGTTAAACCGGGCAGGTAAATTTTGTGGCAACAGTGCCGTTATGAGCCGGCTCCCTCGTGAAGCGTACGCGTAAGGCTGGCAGAGGGACATCCCACGCGGGGATTCTGCTGCCACAACACTCCCTTCAGGCAGGAAACTTGCACTGCTCTCTTCTCCCCACAGAAGCAAATGGAAAGATCTGTTCCTCAAACATTAAGGATTTATGATGCTTGACTGCTGCCCTGTTCCAAACCCATCTCTCTCCTCTGTCCATCAGCTGAAGAACTCATGTACCCCTGGGACTGGCTGGAAATAATAAATAAACAGAGATAAGGTAAAGCCTGCTTGTATCCGAGATGTGTCTGCACAGTGCTCACGGGCCCCAACTGCCGAGACTCGGAGCCGGAGAAGCGGCCAGCGTTGCAGCCCTCCCCGATCCACCGTCAGGCCGCTGCCCATCCTCCAGCGCTGCGCTGGGATGGCTCTTCCCTAATTACCTGCACCCAAACCCCAGAGAAAGCCCGCCAGCCCTGCCCTGCTGCCACGCGTGCTATGCCGCCTCCAACAGCCTGGCAGGGCTGGCGGCACCACGCGTGCCCTCGGGGGCAGCACCAGTGGGACCCGTGGCGTGGGTACGGGACAGCACAACACTGTGCTCCAGGAAGGCGGGTCTAAGGAAAATGTGGAAAAATTCAAATATTTTAATGTATTTTAAAAAAAAAAAAAGCAAATGAGGCTTCAGAACAGGCACCATCATGTTTTGCTTTACAGAACGATGTGAAAGCAGCTGACATACAGATAAACTTAAAATCCTCTAGCCATGCATACATACATCTCATCCAAGGGCAGGCTCCACGCCAGACACTGTTGCTCCTGGACACTCTAAGAGCACAGAAACAGAAGTTTTATGTCTTGTCAAAGCAGGATCCATCCCACAGTTGAAGAGGAGACTGTATCCCAGGCCTCAAAAGCCCCAGTCATGCTCCAAATATACCCAGGCCAATCCTGCAGCTGCACCACGTCCCCCCCCGCAGCTGTTGGCAACACAAGCCCACCCGGCTTCACCGGGCTAAAACGGGCGACTGCTGACCTGTCACCCCGTGTCACTCCCGTGCTGCCCGGGGACGCCCAGCTGGCTCGGGATGTGCAGGATTAGAAGTGAAGCACCAAACACTGTTTGG
>NW_010234378.1:5898-6147 GCF_000690775.1 Eurypyga helias
GGCATGTCTGATAAGCTTGTTTTTCAGCTCATATTGAGGCCTGGTTTGGTTTAATATTAGAACACTAAGTAATTAGTTACCTGACAGAGTCTCCCAATACATTTAAAGAGTCCGTAGTGTTCAGACTGAGGATATCAAATGGGCTTGAGAAGGGTTTGGTTTTGTTTTTCCAGAAGTTTATTTCAAAAGTGTGCCAAGGGGATACACGGAGAGCACTGCAGTTCTGGTACACCTGATCCACAGACCCCC
>NW_010234378.1:6198-13594 GCF_000690775.1 Eurypyga helias
GGGATGTATCAACGACCCAATTAGCTAGTGGAGACACAGAGCTTGGCTCGCCCGGCGTCTGCAAGCAGGGAAACAAGGCTTCTCGAGCTCACCCACAGCTCAACATACGGCCCTACCGTGGTCACTAGAAAATAACATTCACCTAAAGGCTGAGGGGGTAGGGGGGTGTGCTAAGGGCTGCTGTGCTTTCCCGCGTGGGCGCCCATCCTCTGGGGATCTTGAGACGGGTAGTGAATGGGGCCTGGGGCTCTCATGAAGGGAGGCGGGGGCCCCATGGCGTGGAACATGTGTGGGCCGAAACCTGCAGAAAACAGGGTGTGAAGTTCAGACAAAGCAACAGAACAACCAACGCAGAGGCAGTGCTGAGAGAAAACAGCTGTGCCTTCAAAAGGCACACATCTCCCACCATTCCTCAAATCCCCAAACCCCTTCTTTCCAGCGCAGCTGGGGGCACACCTTACTCAACACACGTCCTTACTCGCAGATAAAAGCCGGTGGGGGGGACTGGTGACTGTAAGGCCAATCTAAACGCTTTCCAACCAACCGTGGATCACGGCAAACACACCCACGAGAGTCTGACAGCCCTCAGAAAGGGGGTCTCTGGGCAGATGCACACACACAGCCAAACAGGCCGGCAGTCACCAACTGCAGTTACCCTCTGAAGTTCAGGTTAACGTGGCATTTACACACAGGCAGGGAAGAGGAAAATCCACTCAGGGCATGCAGCGCAGCAAGGTCTAGCGCCAAGTCAGGCGCCCCCGCTCGAAGGGGAAACACGAGTACCTGGAGGTGGTGGCGGAGCAATGCCAGGAGGAGGTGGCAAGGCAATGTTAACCACGGCTGGAGGGCCGCTGGGAGGTAGGTTGAAGTAATTTGCAGAAGCTTCCTCTTCCGCGGCTGGAGGAGGGGGAAGAGCTACAGGAAAAGTACACCGTGGTTATGGAAAATCTCTCAGTCAAGACATGCAGAGGTATCTGTCTCCAGAGAGGAGGCACAATCGGTTCTTCCACAAGGGCAAACTGCTGCTGCTATTGCCCATCTGAACTGGAGCGAGAAGCAGGACCACACTGAAAACTCCTGAATGCCACCATGTTTTCCTCACCCAAAGCCAGCTTTGGTTTTTCCATCACACAACGCTCAGTGCCTTAGGAACACATCAACCAGGCCTCTAAGAGCGTGGGTTGCCAGTACCTCAGAGCACAGGAACTTTAACTCAGCTTTTAACTTTTCACTCATCACACACAGAACTCTCTTTACACCACTCGTTTGCTTCTAGACAGAGCTCGCCTCCCATCCCAGCTGGATCTGCTCCCATCCCAGCTGGATCCCCTGCAGACCCATGGTAACTAACTGCTCTGGACTCACTGGTGCCTCAGGCGTTCTGAGCTCTGTTGCGGCTCTCAGAGGTTTAACACCAGCCTCTCTCACGGAAGCAGGTCAGCATTAAGTCTTTCAGAGCTTACACCAACTCCCTTACCTCCAGGAAGTCCGGGAACTGGCTCCAGCTTTATCCCAGACTCTGTAGTACCTTCCTTGTCCTTTTCTTTTCCTCTTGCTGCCTGGGACCTAAGAACCAGACAGACGTTTGAGAACAAGGATGAGAAAAAGCAGGATGAGCAGGTATTCACACCACAGTAGTTTCACATTATCTAATCCAGACCCACTGCTTCAGGCCAAAGACAAAAATTTCACAGAACATCGGAGCCAGCCGCTACAAAGTGCACAGAGTGCTTACAGGAGACGGGCTAGAAGCAGAACTAGGAGAGAAACCCACCCATAATGCTCAACCAGGAAACCCCTTGCACAATTTGTGCCATTTGTGTAATGTCCAGCCCAGATCCCACTGGAAGAAAACCAAAATGTAAGAGGACCCCAGCTATTTCCCAAATCAGCATCTACTCCAGCATAATATCCAATCCCGCCCACCAAGCCTGCACATGAAGTCGGAGAGGAACCCTGTGGCACAATCCTCAAGGCTTCCTGCCCCAGCACTCACCTTCCCCATTTGACGTTGAGCCTGCGGCCGTTGACAATGAGTTTGTTGAAGGATTTCTCGGCAGCCACTTCCGCAGCCTGCCGGGTGGCAAACTGGATGAAGGCACACTGTTGCCTCTGCACCACAGTTACCGTCCGGATCTCCCCAAACTGGTAGAAGTGATTTCTAGGGGGGTGGAAAAACACTGATTATGAACCTCCACTCCTCCTAGCCATAGGGTGTGAAGCAGAGTAGGCTCTCATCATGGGCTGAAATAGATACGCTCAGATCCTTCCTCTTCTCCACCCCCAGTTCAGACTAAGCATTAGAAATCAAGTTTCTTGCCTCTTTGTACAGTTCTGGAGTGATAAAAACTCTGCAGCAGCTTTTCTCAGCAGAGCTAGAGAGGTTATGGGACTTGTAAAAAGTATAACGCAGTATATCCCCTGCAGCTCAGGAGGACGACTCATCTTTAAAGAGAGAAATTTTAATCGAAGCATTTGAAATGCATCTGTTGATCTGTTCTCCAACAAGCTGGCACTCCTCTGCACTTGCCCACCAACCAGATCCCCACTGCAGAAAGCTGAAAACAGGACTTATTTTTTCCCACCCCTTGCAAGAGAGATCTCCTCACTTCCACAGGAGCAGCAATCCCAGCATCAAATACACAGGCAAGGGCAACACAAATTCACCAAAGAATCATGGAATGGTTTGGGTTGGAATGGATCTTAAAGATCACCTAGTTCCACTCCCCCTGCCATGGGCAGGGACACCTTCCACTAGACCAGGTTGCTCCAAGCCTCATCCAGCCTGGCCTGGAACACTTCCAGGGATGGGGCATCCACAGCTTCTCTGGGCAACCTGTCCCAGTGCCTCCCCACCCTCTGCGGGAAGACAGACCAACACACCTGAGATCCGATTCGGTGATGGTATCTCCAAGCCCTCCAACATAGAGTGTAGTAATAGTCTTGTCATCAGGTGGGTCTAGACGAGGCATGGTCGATGCTCGTTTCAGAAGTTTATCAGCCACAGGATCATTAATTCCATAGTAACGATCTTTGATGTTCTGATCAGCCAGAGGATCGTCTGGATCTGTCGGTTTCTCGTGTCTAAGGTCCAGCAGACAAAGCGTTTCAGAACACCAGTCACACCTCCACCAGACTAAGGTGACTATACCCACTGCCTTCCCTCCGGAACGCCTCCGCTCGCGTATGTGCTTATCCCTGTTCACATAAAACATGCCAAGGCCGGACAAAAAGCCCCAAGAACTTCAGTGGCAGACCGGACTGCCTGAGCTCTGAATGAATGGTGCTTCTGACAGCTCTGCATTCAACACTACACAACGCAAGAGCTGGATGTCAAACGGCCTCTTGTTCAAATACAAAGATCTCAGATTGAGGGGACTGAGGCCACAAAGGGCAAAAATGAACCGTGCAAGAGAAGAGCTGCAGTCACTGCTCCGGCAAAACACTCCAAGACCACGCAGCTCATTCCTCACAAACGAGCAGGACACAACAAAGGCTCATTCACTGTCGCTGCGTGCCAACTGGCTGCGAGCTGCACACTGCCCCGGTGTTGTCAAACCCTAAGGGGAGCGGTACCTGACCGCGGTGAACAGACGAACCGCTTAAGCTGTATCTGTACCTGTAGGGACACTCTTCTCCTCTCTTGCACTCTCCTTTTACCCAGAAGGAGCAGATGTGAGGACGGTTTCGTTTATAGTAAGGAGTGGTCCGAGCCAGCTTCAGCAGCATGTCACTGGTAGAAGTAGCTTTTCCCAGCGCACCAACTGGTCTGGTGCCGTCAGAATTGGATATCTGAACAGCAGTTTGACACACAAATAATCACGTATATATCACCATTAAAAACTAAGCCACAGAATCAAAGCAAGCATGGGATTTTACGATACGCTGGGTCATTCCTCCCCAGTACACATCCACACATGCAGAGAGCGATTGTAAGCACATTTTCTCACCTCTCGCTCCATGTTCTGGGTGTAATATTCTTTATTGACGTCAGACTTGGGCATTTCATCCTTAAGGGAGAGTCCTGCATCCCGGACTTGAATAGGCAAACCTAGAATTAAACAAAAAACACCCCAACAAATCCGTATGAAGCACAAGAGCAGAAAGTTATTGCAAGCTGCCTTAGCCAGAGATAACTCAGCTACTGCTCAGGCACACCAAGCTGCCCCTGCACCTCAGAAGACCTGTTCTTCCCAACGACAGTACAGGGACAGCCACAACAACAACGCACACACGTAAAGACATGTCCCCAGCTTTCACTTCTGAGGCAAGTGGCTGCTTCTCCTAGTTCACACTTTTCAGTACCCACCATATTCCAGGTCAAGCAGACAGGTCTGACAGACGTTCTTCAGCTTGCTGCACGTCTGACACACTTCCGTCTTCTTGAAGCGCATCCGAACACCCGGGCACCAGCGGAAGACTGTGAAGGGCCTGGCACAAATCTGAAAGACAGCAGACACCTGTATCCAAACACACCTAATCCTTTAGAACTCTAAGTCCATCCTCACCATCGCAGTGCAAAGACACGGGCAAACAAACTTCACACCTCAAGTATTTGGTTCTATTTGGTGCCTTTTGTTGACGGGAGAAAGTTTTGTTGGGTTTTTGAGTTACTACAGTAACCCAAACGCTGAAAGCAGATCTACTCAAAGGGAAAGAAGTTATCTCCTCGTTCCAGGAGATGCCAGCATAGAGCTATTAGAGATAATCACCCATTATCTGTAAATCAGCCATCAGCAGAGCGGCAAGCCCAATGAGACTGTTGGTCCAGACGACTACTGCCCTCTCTCTTATCCCATGGAACGATGCACCTGCTTCTGCTGCACGTCCACTTTGAGGACGGGAAGCAAGATTTCAACACATGCCTTCTCCGTGTCTCAGATAACAACAAAGGGGCAAAACCCCCTTTTCATTTCCCTCGGTCCAGACAAGGCTAAATACTTCTTGCTCTCTCCGAAACAAACGTGGCTTATTTCTGAAGACAGCCAAGGCAGATCGCCACCTGGTCACAGCACAACCTGAACTCCAGCCATTTATGCACCACTCAGGAGTAAAAACAAACTTGCACGTGAAAATACGAGAACATTTCAAAAGCTGAAATACCTTCAAGTATAACACAACACTGACAAAACTCCATTCTGAGAAAGATGAGCAAACCCCACGCCTGCCCAAAGAGTCTTCTGTAGTTTTACTACTTTGAGACCAACTGACTTCGTCTAACAAAGTGCACAACAGACTGACCTAAACATCCATGCACTTACATAAACTTTTTAGGTTGATAACCCTGATAAGCACTTTTCTGAAAGTCTTTTTTAACATTTATTATTCTTAGCTGTGTGCCAAATTAGACATTCTTTCTTCAAAAGACAACAGACATACCTTGCATTCTTTTCCATATTTTTCTTTCGTCTGAAATATAATCAAATGCAATAAAATTAATCATTAATTCAAAATAAAATGTATCATTGATGTTATAGCACAGTGGGTTTTTTCCTAATTATGCTGCATTTGGACTCACTCACCCCTGTGTTTTGGGCTTACACCTTGGCAGGTCAACAGGACAAAAAAAACTCCATCCTAAAAAACACTCAATCCATTTTTGATTTAGAAACATTAGT
Organism: Eurypyga helias; assembly: GCF_000690775.1. Classification (NCBI taxonomy): domain Eukaryota; kingdom Metazoa; phylum Chordata; class Aves; order Eurypygiformes; family Eurypygidae; genus Eurypyga; species Eurypyga helias. The sequence goes on from NW_010234378.1 coordinate 11,817, forward strand.
TAAAAACTCAGTATTATAAGCCTCACCTCAAGTACCAAGGAAAGGTGAGAATGAAAAGGAACATTAATAGCTATTTTTAAGCAAAGATGATATCGTTACGTGAAGGAAGTCCATGAAAATGCCCCTGTACTCTGCTCTTGTGAGACCCTACCTGGAGTGCTGCGTCCAGCTGTGGAACCCCCAATATCAGAAGGATATAGACCGGGTGGAGCGAGTCCAGAGGAGGCCACAAAGATGCTCAGAGGGCTGGAGCACCTCTGCTATGACGAAAGGCTGCGAGAGTTGGGCTTGTTCAGCCTGGAGAAGAGGAGGCTCCGGGGAGACCTTATAGCCCCTTCCAGTACCTGAAGGGGCTACAAGGAAGCTGGGGGGGGCTTTTCACAAGGGCCTGTAGTGACAGGACAAGGGGGAATGGGTTTAAATTCAAAGTGGGGAGGTTTAGATTGGATATCAGGAAGAAGTTCTTCATGGAGAGGGTGGGGAGGCACTGGGACAGGTTGCCCAGAGAAGCTGTGGATGCCCCATCCCTGGAAGTGTCCAAGGCCAGGCTGGATGAGGCTTGGAGCAACCTGGTCTAGTGGAAGGTGTCCCTGCCCATGGCAGGGGGTTGGAACTAGATGGGCTTTAAGGTCCCTTCCAACCCAAACCATCCTACGATTCTGTGATTCTAAAATAAACTGCTTTTGAAATATCTATATTGACAGTAGGGTTACGTTTCACCCCATTATAATGTCTGTCAGCAAACCTGGTGGAACAGAAATGCAAAGGGAAGGTGACATAACGAGGGTCACACACAACCGGCCTGAGCACAGGGAAGAGCAACACAGAAGGGACTGACTCGCCCTGCCCGGAGCACACGGAGGCAAACAAACAGGAATTGTCATTACCATCAGCCTGACTTCATACCACGTTTTAAACTTATTTTTACAGGTACGTAATCTCCACATTTTAGAAACTGTGCTAAGCCATGTAATATTTCAGCAGGTCACCGCTCTCCACGTTGCAGGATTTACCAGTACCAAAGCTGTTTTCTAGTATTTCCTGCACTCTATTTCTGGCCTACGTCATCTTCTCCTTTTTGATTGATTTACTCTTTAAATCACATTCCTAATGCCATGACATCACATACCAACAATGGTCAGAACCAAATCCTGTTGTGCAGAACCAACTAATTAGGAGTGCACACACAATGCCCCCCAGCATCTCCTCCTGTAGCCAAGCTTATTTTAAACCAAAACCCAGCCATTCCAGGGCCAACGCAGAGGCAGGGACTGTATCAAATGGGCACGTACCATTCGAATATACGGGTTTTCTCCAAGACATGTCTGGCACAGAATAGGGAAGTCCTGAAACGAGCAAGAAGGAAATTAAGTCAGGAATTTGCAACCAACGCTCTCCCTCCTCTCATCGCAGCAGCATTCAGACCATGCTGTGAGCTGACGCTACGGAGTTACACCAATCTGATGCTGAAAGGGTCACTGGGATAGCTGCAAGCCACCACCCAAGGCCCGTGTTATAAAAGAACCAGGACCTGTTAGCTACTCCGTTTTGTAGCAATACTTAGAATAAATAAACAAAATGCGTATTATTGCGATCTTAACGCCGCCGCGAGCTGACTGCGGCAGATGACACCACCCCCACGTCTATTGTTTGCATTGTGCCCGCTCAGGACAGGCAACACCTCCAAAGAACGTGCCCACGGGCACACGATGGGCCCAGCTCGGCCCCCGCAGCTGCCGGAGCCCTCCCCGGCTACCAGACGCCCCAGCGCCCGGCGG
>NW_010234379.1:0-388 GCF_000690775.1 Eurypyga helias
TTTCTAATCCCTTTTTTTTTTTTTTATCCCCACCCCCTCCTCAGCTTTTTCTGTTGGTAGGAGCCGCCCGGGAAAACTGCAGAGGGTTTCCGCGCTCACAGCGGAGAAGCCAAACTTCCAGGGTCGCTCGCGCCCGGCCGATGTGCCGGAAGCTGCCCCGGGATTATTTTTCCTGCCCCATCCCAAAACCTCTTCTTTCTCCTATTTAGTAATTTATTATCCCGGGGCAGAAGACAAGGACAATCCTGATCCCGACCCACGCTCCCTACGTCGCTTTTCTCTGGAATAACACCGTTCCCGACGGGCCTAATGCCCTCGTTCCCTCCTTCCCCCCGCACCCGAAAAAATTCCCTCTGCTCCAGCAATTCCCTAGTGGAAAAGCTGGGAA
>NW_010234380.1:0-24474 GCF_000690775.1 Eurypyga helias
GGCAAGCGGGGGTGGCGGTGCCTGGGCCGCAGCACAAGCCCGGCCGTGGATCGCCTCTCTCGCCCCGCTCCGTAGCCCGGTGGCCCCTGTCCCCCGTCTGTCGGGCGGGTGTTTTGTAAGGAGATGGGGGTACAGCGAGGGTACAATGCGGGTGTCGCGGAGGCTCTGGCAAGCCTTGGGGCTGCCGTGCTGAACCTGCGTGTGGGGCTTTGTGTCTCCCAAACCTCCCTTCGCTGCCTCCGCCGTGGGTACTCCTGGTACCCACGTTTACATCCACCTCCTCTCTGAAGCGTAGTAAATCGCGTAACTACAACGTGAGTAGGGTTGCATTCCGCAGCTTAGGTGCATCTTTCCCAAGTAATGGGGAATACGATGCCTATGTCGTCGTGGCACCAAGACGCGGCCCGTCTCCTCCTGCTTACTTGCCATGCCCTGAGTAATCCCGTTTGATTCCCCCCCCTCCAATTTAGCCACATGAGAGACGATGATCCTTGCCTTTAATCATCCTCCCCATCCTCTCAGCTCTGCCTAATTACACAGTGCCCTTCCTGAGGTGGAAGGATGCGCGGGGTGCCGTGGGTGCACCCCTGATTCACCTCCTGCCGGTACTGTTTCAACACGCCCTTTCCTTCATCACAGCTGCATATTGATCAGCAGCTTTCACAGAACCACCCAGAATGTTTCTAGGACTTTCCTGTAATTAAAAGAGCTCTGTGGGATGCAGCAGTTGCGTTTTCCTCTTCCTACCTGCATTACTTTGCATTATTCAGGAGTGGACTTTATGGGCTATTATATTTAGCCTTTCACTTAGCTTGATTAAATCTCCTTGAAGTCCTTCGCAGACTGCTCGGAATTTGACTAAACAAAATCCCTGTCTGCAAACAGGTCTCGCTGCTGGCATCCGGGTCTGGTGTGTGAATATGTAATTACAAAAGGAGCAGCAGAATATGCAAAAGCCCGTTTTAAATTTGCTGCGTGACTCCGAAACGCAGCAGACGGTTGGGTTAACCAGAAATCCAACCCCAGATTGAACTTCCCAGTTTGCTGTGGGCCTTTCAAGCAGGCGTAGGTCTGAATGTGGAACAACTACAAAAAAAGAGACAAACTACTTTAATCAAAGGCACTCAAGTCTTTGGGGTTTTTTTTCCCATAACTAATCAGTGTGCCTCACTTCAAAATTATGACAGGAGGAAGAGCTTCCATGCTTCTTCCTTCTCCAGATGGATTAGTTTAGCTGTAGACCCTCAAGATGCTGCTTGTAAACAGAGTAAGTGAAAATCTGTCAAACTGAATGACAGCCTTTAATTAAATCCCTCGGCAGCCCTCACTTCTCAAGTTGCCAAAGTCGGCCGAAACCCAAGGCAACCCTCATCCCTTCGGAAATGCTCTGGTTGGAACAGCCTTCTTTCGCTCCTTTCCCTTCCTCAAGAGCTGCTTTTCCAACAATAACGGGGCATTTTCGTACCTCCCTGCTAGGTATTGGCAGAGAGAGTTTCTTCTGTAGAGAAAGCGAGTGGGAAAGGGAGAGTAATTTGGCTGCCGAGGAGTGAGCCCCTTGGCAGGGGTGGCAGTGGGGGCAGGCAGCACGTCTGTCCCTTGTAAGGGCTCGGACCTTCGTGTTGCCCTGGCTGCTGGTGAATGCCAAGGCATCTCGGGAACAGCTGGAAGCGGGACGAGAGTCTCTGTTTATGAGTCACTGTGTTCTGGTGGTTGTGTTACGCGAACATGCAGTCTTAGGTGTAACGATAGATGAAGTAAGTCAGGCTCTGGTTTAGTTATTTTCTTTTAAGATATTCATTTTTGGTATTTTTGCTCCTGTTCTCCTTCGGAACAACCTCATTCCCCCACCATTCCATTTGTACGCTCACCGGTGAACGGAAAAACTCAGTTTAAGCAGCCGAGGGTGCCGGGGTGAATCCCCCAGCTCTGCCTCCGTCCAGTGGGCTCGGCTGCCTTTCAAGAAAAAGCCTGCCCCATCTTCAGATGCTTCTTCCTTCCCGTGAAAACGTGTCTGTGCCGCCAGCCCGCAGGCTGGTGGAGTCAGGCAGAAGTCCCAAGGAGGGAGTTATTGCAGCTGTCATAAAAAAGCGGGTATCGAGTTTCTCATCTGGAAACAAAAGCGCAGGCCGGTCCACCTGTTCCGCAGGGGAATGCTCTGCTCATGGACCTGGTATGCGGGAAAGAAAGGCGCCGCGCGCCTAATCGCTCTCTGACCAGAGAAGATCAGGAGTAAGGAATGGGTTTTTTTTAGTCTTAGGTAATGGGTGGACTATGTAGTTGGTGTTCAAAGAGACAAATATGCTCCAAGTAAACACATGATCGGATATTTTCATCTGTTAGAAAAAGATCGTACCGCCCCATTGAGGCAGTCGATAATTGGGCATAAATATGAGTATTTTGTGTTCTCTTTGCCTTCTATCTTTTGAGACTTGGACTGTTTCCACCCTTTTCCACAGCAGTCACCTCTGCTGGAGGTTTCTCTCTTCCAGTCTTTTTTTATTTGCGTCCCCCACCCAAGAAAGTAAAGATTCACACAAGCCTGGGAAGTTCAAGCATGTTTTGGGGAAGAAATTGGGAGAGCTGACTGCAAGGTGCGGACCTGATGCTCTAGCAGCAAGTAAGGAGAGAAAGGTGTGCGGTTGGTTCCTGCCAGGGCTGGGGTCTCTCCCGGGCTGTGGCCTGGGGGCGAGGAGGAGCCAGCGAGACCCACCCAAGCGTGGGGTGGCAGGTGGCCAGAGGCCTCGGTACAAGCCGGGATGGCAAAATAGGGTCAGGCTACGGTGGGTATCTCACCTTGATCTCACCTCCCAGCATCTGCTCTGGAGCACTAGCTGTTCTCCTGAGGCTGGTGCGAGTGGTTCCCTTGGTTTTGGGTTCTCATTCCCCCTGGAGCGCTGTTCTGAAACGATCCTATCCTGTTCCTCTGACCTCAGTGCGATGCAGGTCCTGAGCACTGCCCCTTTCTCCGCCCCACTCTCTTGCCTTTCTGGGGCCATGTTTCCTTCTGTTCCAGCGTGTAACTCCTGCCGGCTGCAGACCGAGGTGCTGCCTTTGGTGCCAGCGTGGTGGGCTGTCACCCAGTGCCTCCACCCTGCCTTCCACAGGAGTTTCATTTTTAGGGTTATTTAGTCCCGTCACACTGCTCATGATTCGTCAAGATGGAAATTTTTAGCAGGGATGGCAGAGGGGTGGGGGAGTCCTGACGGGCGGCTTCCCCGTGCCTTTGCCCCGGCGGCAGGAGCCAGCGTGCCTCCTTGACATGCCGTTACGTGGTGCCAGGGTGGGCACTCGCTGTCACTGCCGTTTATGGAAGTAAATATGATCCAGAAATTAAAATCCCAGTGGATTTTACTGCGATACGACTATGGATCACAGTTGACAACGGGTTTAAAATCATTCCCAAGAAGCAATTACTGCAAATAAAATAGTTCCCAAGATTTGGTTATGTGACTTTCTGTAAAATAACATCAATCAAAGCTCTAGCCGGTAAATTATGGGGTTTTTTTTCAGTATACAGTCATAAATTTTGATAACTTGGCTTTTGGGTCCTACTTCACATACCAGTTGTGCTCTTGGAAGCAGTTTTAGGCACTCTCTTTCAAACTGTACCAAGTCGGGATGCATCCCTGCAATGCAGTTTTTCCACATTCTTCATAGGAGCCAGCAAAGCCTGTGGAAATCACAGGATGGATTGGTCCATCCACTGAAGGCAGACCTTGAGATTTTACATCAGTGCAGTGAAATACTGAATCTGTTTTATAAACATGATTAAAACTGAAATTTTACACTTCCAAATTTTAACTTGAGGCTTTCCAGCGACCACAATGCATTTTTTAAACAGTGAAAATACCAGTTTTTTAAAAAGGCACGGCGAGGCATTTATGAAAATATTGCTAGACTTCCTGAATTATAAAGTGCAGACATCTGAAGTATGAAATTACTCCACCTGCCTCACTGCTCTTACTAACCAGTCCAAAATAATAATTAAAAGCATTAGCTCTCGGCAAGAATTTGCATTGCATTAACTTTTCCCACTCCTCCTTAGAATGAACATTAAAGGCAAGGCCTGAAGCTTGTGCTTTCACTGACTAAGTTAGGCTAAATATTTTGTAAAACAGAACCATTTGGTGAGCAGGCTGCATGTGAAGTGTATTTATATCCTCAAATGCTCCCATTTTCCCTTCTTTTGCCTTTTCTCTCTGCCCTCAGCCAGGAAGGAGCAGCAGCTCCATGTCCATCCCCGGAGATAAGCCCTTACCTAGAGAAGGAGCAATGAGCCACCGCTGTCACGGGGCAGCATCCAGTGACGGTGCACAGAGCACCTAAGAGACTTTAAAAATGTTTTGGTTTGTTTCCCCTTTCCCAGCCAGGTTTCATAGAGTTGAGGATAGATGGATTCCCGTGCTGCCTGCAGCAGCTAGACCTCCCGAGCTGTGTGTTGAGAGCCTCGGAAACCGGCCGCCAGGTTCACATGACGTTCTGCTTTTCTGTGGGGCCTGGGAGTGCAGAGTTGGCAGGTTTTGGCTCAGCCCTCGCAGCCAGTTGCAGCTTGGCAAGTCCTCTACGAGCCACTGCCCTCAAGCCTCGGGGCAAAGCCAGGGGAGGGGGATGCTCCCCTCTTGTCCCCAGTCTCCAAAGGAGACAGTTCCCACTTGCGCTGTTCCAGATGACTCAGCTGAATGCAAAAAGCCCTCTCCCTAAAACCCTGGTGGGGAGTAAGATGTGAATTAAGGACGTAAGCACAAATTTCTAGTAGGGTGTTTTCACACTGCCTGTGGCCGGACGGGCCTGTACCTTACACCGTGAGAAGGAGGGCAAACTATGGGCATGAGACCAGACGGCTACCGAGGCCGGAAAGTTGTCAGGGAGAGGTTTCCAACAGGCCTTCCCTTTGCCCTCACTGTGAGTTTCAGCATAGCCAACAGGACTGGAGTAGGGGTCCTGTTTTGGGAAGAACCGAGTTTTGTGCTTCCCTGCAAGCCCAGAAACAGGAGCTGCTCCCACAGAAGAATAATCCCGGTGGGGGCAGGCAGTCCAGCATCTGCTCCCAGTGACCAAGGCAGGGGGAAGGCCTTGTCACACTAACGAGAGGGTGTGAGCTTTGTCCCTCTCATCCATTTTTCTTCCTCATGAAGGGGGTCGTTTGGCTACCAGGCAGCATTGGAGTGTTCTGGAGTGTTTGTTGCCCTGTAGGTGGGTCGCAGGGGTTCTGCATTGCTGGCCTGGGGGCGGTGGGGAACCAGGCCCCCTTGCCACCTCCATCCCGCTGCTGCAGCCTTCAGCCCCCCCACGGGGACTCAGTCTGTTTCTCTTCTAGTTAAGCAGCTGATAATAATTGCCAGTTAGCTGCAGGACTTGGGCTAGGGGCTGGAGTACCATCAAGCTCTGGATATCCAGACTAACTGTGGAGTAGGATAGAACAGAACTTACATCAGTAAAATAAAAAATTAAAGTCTGATCAGATTACTGTGGTTTTGCTTTCCCTCCTGATTTTTGAGTCTTGAAAAGTGAAGTTAAGGTACGGGAAAAGGTCATGAAATCGAGTCTGGCTCATGGATAATGCAGAACTGACTGTACTTAAGGTGAAGTTTAAAAGAGAGGTTCTTGGCAGCTGTATAGGTGAACAGCTATTTTAATATCTAAACATTTTGTTTGGTTCAACCACGTTCAGGGTAGAGGCTTTCCGTGACGCAGCATCTGCTATGGAGCAAGAGAAAGAGATCCTGCTGGAAATGATCCACAACATACAGAACAGCCAGGATATGAGGCACATTAGTGAAGGTGAGAAGCTGCGCTGCCGTACCCTCCCATTCCACCTGACATCCAAACAGCCCATGCCTTGGGGAGCAGCTCCCTGTGCGTGCTTCCTGCCGTAAAGGTACGGGCAGTGGAGCTGGTGGAGGTGGCTGAAGGGCCATCCCATTACCCTGGGATCCCCTTTTTCTTGCCTGCTGCTCAGTTGGAAGGTCTCCTGAGAATGTCACTAGGGTGTATGCGAAAGCCCATGCTCGGTTCACTGGTTTATTTTCAAAATCAGCGTCAGCATAGCTCAGCTGAGGGAGAGAAGTCGATAATGATTAAATATAGTTGAAAAACCAGCATTTTAATGACTCTGACTACTGGACAGGCACGAGTGCTACGAAGCCTGTGGCCTGCAAGAACCTGCTGATTTAAGATCGTTGTCATGGTTATGTGACACACAGCTTTAAGTATGTTCCCTGAATCTGTCTATTTTATGTGAGGTGCTTTAAATTGCTGCTTTGTTGGCTCTTCAAGAGCCTACATGTCAAATATTTTGTGCCCATGTTTTAGGAAAAACCCTTAGTGTTCAGAAAAGAGAAAACCAGTTTCTTCTTGGCCCAATTGCAGCTGGTAGTCAGAAATCAGTCTTCTCTTTTAGGGCCTTTAGGGGTACTGTCTGCGTCTCTCCCTCGCAGCGGCTGGGAAGGTCCTTAACGTGCCTGTTGTGTTAATGAGTCACGTTTCCTGATAGTATTGTATGCTTCGCTTTAATGCGCTGCCGCCGGCCTTGCGTCAGCAGCGGAAAAGGATGGCTTACATTTCTAGCAGAGCTTAATGCCTCATTTCAAGCTCCTGTTTAGGACTTGGCCAAATGCAAAAAACCTCATTTCCCGCCCCCGGAATTCTTGCTGATTGTCACTTAATTAACAAAAACCAACACAGCTTGGGTTTTTTTGCCAAGTTGTAGCACTGTGACTATGTTATTTGCACAGGAGAGTGTTAGCCTGTAACCGAGTGTACTTTCTTGGCTTTGATTTAGGCGAGAGAGAAGAACTTAATTTGACTGCTAATCGTCTGATGGGCCGAACCCTCACTGTGGAGGTTTCCGTCGAAACCATCCGCAACGCCCAGCAAACTGCCCGCCACCAAGATGATCGATGAGATTGTCAATAAACTTCTAGACGATTTGGAAGACGCCAAGATCCGCTTAATGTCGCTTTACGGTGCGTGCACGTCTGACGTGCCGGCGGGACCCATCGATCAGAAATTTCAGTCTGTGGTCATCGGGTGCGCCATCGAGGATCAGAAGAAAATCAAAAGGAGGCTAGAGACTCTGCTCAGAAACCTAGAGAATTCTGAAAAGTCCATCACATTGCTGGAGCATCAGAAATCAGCCGTACGACAGCCTTGCAACAACAAACAGGATTGAACCGTCCTCCTGGCTACTTGTGGCAAATGGCAGGATGAGGAAATCTCCGTAAAAAGCACACAGAAGCTAAGAAGAAAAAAGTTTTCTGCCTGAGCACGCGGGTATATACGCATGCGCGCGCACCAAGGCACCTCCCACTGCGAGGTGTGAGCTTTTAACGGGGTTCGGTAGCACTGGCGTTTTCTTTTGGCAATAAGGAATGCTGTCAGGAGTTCTCCTGTAGAGGCGATGTCGCTCTGTCGCAAACTGTAATTGTGCTTCTGCTGAACTGTCGGAAACCATCAAAACCTAGCCTTCCCTCCATTCTCCTGGTGTTTTTTTAAAGTTGTTTTGTCATATAGGGAGATTTCGGCTTTCCTCTGCTGTATACAGTGCGCGACCTTGACTGTTGGGGACAACAGACAGCTCGTGGCAATAAATCAAACCCGTTAATAAACTGTATATTGTATTTTCATAAACAACACCCTGTCCTCCTCATTACCACCCATAACTTTAATAATGCGGCGCCATGCAGCTCGCAGTAGTTTCACGAGAGACAAGATAACCTCCGGTTTGTAACGGGTAGTGCCGACGTGACTTATTCTGACCTGTTACTGGTTAATTTTTAAAATTCCTGCCTCTGTTTGCCTTCTGCTTTCCTAAACCCTGCCTCATCTAGCCCACGGGAGAGTGCGATACGGCCATCACCACCCTCTCACGCCCCGTCCATCAGAGATCCCACGGATCCAGTTTTAAAACCAGCGACATTGTCCTTAGAGCTGCTCTCAGATGGGCCTACCTGTAAGGCACAGCAGAAGGCACCTGTTTCCTTTTTTTGGAACTGTAGTTCCATAGTGGCTGTCTTAAACACGGATCGCGGCTGAGGGAACTCGAAAGAGCTGGACACAGTTGGCATCACACACTTAACAGATCGACTAAAGGACAGATTAAAGTTGCTCCCTTTTTTTAAACGCTGCTGTCAGAAATGTAATCACAGTTGACCAGGCTCAGCAGGCCAAAGGCAGCTGGGACGAAGGTGGTGTAAGAAAACCCAGTGAACTTCTGGTCCCGTTACTTCCCGAGCAGTGAAATAAGGCTGTGCTCCACTCGGCAGCACAAGCCAGCCTGGGAAACGCGACACTTGTGAGCAGGAAACGTTTTCTCAGGAGATGCTGGGAAGCGCCAGGGTGTCTGCCCTGGTTCTCTGTCTCAGGGACTGGCATAAGGCACATGAAATGACGACCCAGCTTCCTGAACTAAACATCACCCAGCCGCACAGAACCTAAAAACCCCACCTAGAGAGTGTCCCAGATTCAGTTTTCCCAGGATCTTCACTTAATCGTAGTTAAGCACTTCCCTGACCTAAACATAACCATAAAAAAGGGAATTTTCTCACATTATGATATTTTTCTTTGCCTATAACATTGCTAATTACTCCTTACTGGGGTGTTGAGCCAGCACGTTGTTTTTCTGTGGGCGAAACTGCAGGCAGGAGGAAGCAGGAGCGTATTGCTTCCCAGATTCCTGAGGTACCTGGGTGAAGAGGCAGACCCAGATGCTGTGAGTTCTGTTTTACCAAAAAAAAAAAAAAAAAAAACCAAAAAAAACCCCCAGTGACTATTTACTCGCTTCTCTTCAAAAAATGCATCAGGCCTCTTCGCTGTATCAGGAATACTTTAATGCCACTTCCAGAATCTACAGACATTCACTCGGACCGCGTCACTGTATCAGCCCGACCGACTGTGACACAATGAACTGACCAGGAAGAACAGAACAGAACCCCTTATGTTGCGTTTGAACTGTGTGGTGGAGAAATCGGAGGGGAGAGCCCAGGAACAGCATTTCCATTGGCCGGCAGTGCCCATATGGGTTCCCGGGAGGGTATTAGTGTGCTGCCTCGGATCCCAACGCCTTGCACACGCAGACTAGAATCGAGCACGCGCGTTTCTCCAGCAGATGCAGGGTGACAGCATCTGGTTTTGCAGTTGAGTACACAGACAGTCACAAAAGTAGCCACCTGTGTCAGACCAAACAGTGATCGAGTAACCGCCCTGAAGGTGCATGACACAGCGCGTGTCACAAGGGAACAGCAGAACTAACAGGGATTTTACAGGAATGGCATACGCAGAATACTCAGTTTTAAGCATTTTTCCACTTGAGGATCTACTCCAAGTTATGTTACCTTTTTTTCCTAAAAATGTATTACATTTACGTGAACACAACCAGTTATGTACATTTTCTCTTCCAACCACTCGGATTCACGTGACCTTGCAATGAAGTAGTTTATTAGTAACGATGCACCTTTATCCTGGCGGTATTTCTCCTGGTCCAGGTTAATTTTTACTTTCTTGACCAACTTGAGGCGGTCCCGCTGAAGCACACTGACCTTAGCAAGAGAAGAAAGAACAATCGCTCCACAGACTTACCAGCATTACCCTACAGCGAGAAAACCAAGGGTGAGCCCAGGTCAGTACGAGGGCTCACCTGGCTTTGAGATGGCTCCTGTCAAACTTATCTTCAACATGCAACTGCTCAAAAGTTCCTCTGTTATAGCACCTTTCATCTTACAGTCTAAACACTGCTGCAGTTTTTCTTCTTTAATTTCAACTGCCTGCTTGCACGCCATATTTAACAAGTATTTTCTCCTGTCCATACTACTTGTGCATTACAAAGAAGATGCGCACAACTGTTGCATCCTACAAAGAGGTGGTACGGCAGCTGCGATGGAATCGAGCTTGTTAGCCCATACCTGCTCCCTGGTTTATGTACAATTAGAGCTCAGGTGCTGCAACCTCAGCCAAAGGTCTGTGATTACACTCAGAACAGCAGCAGGGCCCTTCCGTACCGCCCCGGGGACCCAGGCAGCACGACTGAATTCCCATGGGCGGCCTTCTGCAGGGCAGATCATTCATTCCGTTACTCACTGGCAGCTACCAACTCGCACAGATGAGTGAGCGGGATCAAAGCGTGCGTGCGCTGCGTAGCACACGCACCCCCGCACGACCTACCAGCGGGACGCCGCGCTCACCTGCCCAATTCACCTTCGTGGAACGGGCATCTGCGGAAAGTGATGCAAAGGAAAAACTACGTGTCAGATAGGCTGCAGCCCAATAGTGGAGAGAAAGAAAGGAAAAGGACCAATTTTACTGAAAGCATCAACAAAATTCAACAGGAATTCAGACTGACAATACGGTAATCGAGGCATTTTTTGACTCTAAAAAGTAAGCATTGCCGTAAGAAAATAAGAAAGCTCCAACACTGTCTGCAATGGAATGTTTAATTCTTTTGTTAACCACACACACAAGCACAAAAATCTCAGCGTGATCAGTCTTACAACTTCACGATTTGTTATATCCCGTTGGAAATACACCCCTAGCGTTACGGCTTTGCATCGCTCCCTGGGAGAGCAGCCATTCACTGAACGGAGACAGCGCGGGAGCGCAGGTGCTTCAGTGTCATCCTCTTTAGTAAATGCTTGTTTCGCTAAGGCATGAGCAACTACTGATGCTGTCTACTCGTGGTAGCATCTTCAGTCAGAGGCAAAGGATTGTGGCAAGATTCAGACAACACATCCAATGAGCCAATCAAGATAGGAACAGATACAACAGGAGTGCAATTAGCTTAGTCTCAGAGAATGGAACTTTGTGTCTTTGTAGGAACTGTTGCTCCTAATCCAGCATGCCCATCTGCCACGGGTGCAAGAGAGCTACATCCTCTTCCACCACGCAGTCAGGCAGACGCAGAGAGAAGGGCATTTTTATTATCAGCTCTGCACCTGCAGGTTTTGCTCTCGACAACGTATGATGCGTTCATGAGAACCCTCTGAGTGGGGAACCGGGCAATGTTTACCATGAAAATAGTTCACAGGGGACGAAGCACGTGCTAAATGTTTAGGCTTGTCTCTTCCCCCAAAAGGCAAAAGTTACTCCCGCTGGAGAGTGATGGGAATACGCAAGGATTCCTGCAATATGCAAGTCATCTGGTTTACATCAGCACACTAACCCCAGCAAAGTAAAAAAAAAATCAGCTTTCAAGCAGTGCACATGCAGAGTGCTCCAGAAAAATGCTAGTTTGGGCACTCTGCATCCCAGCTGTACTAGAGAACGAGCACTGCAGAATCAGAACAAAGGAAAAGCCACTTCAGATTTAAGATGGGAATGAAATTAAAATTCAGTGTTACCCAGTGCTGAAAATAATTATTCCTACGTTAAAGCATATACTAATTTCAACATATCCTAAATTTAACAAGTCTGTCAAGTCTCCACCTATACATTTCTACTGAGTTTTCAGACCTTCAACAGTGGTTTATAATGACAGACCTCAAATACAAATGGCTTAGGTAACAGTACAGTGTCTACAGTACAGCACGTAGTAGTACACATAGTCAGTACATGTACGAAAGACCTATTTTTCAGTACTCTCTACAAAGTCCGACAAGGCAAAAAAGATGTTTCAGACACTCTGTGGTTTTCTTTTTTATGAAAAATGAATAAAAAATGTGAAACTGGCGGACACACACCAAAACGCAGAAGTTTCTATATTAAAACTAGTTGTCAAAGTTCTTCCTGCACACCCTCCATCCCGCATCCTGAACCTGTGAGGTGGCCCCGCGATGTACAGTCGTAAATCCGATCACCACGTGTCTGTCTTCTTAAACTGCTAAGACAGACAGGACTCGACTCCATTCACACATACGTACCGCGATTAAATGCACTTGTTAAAAAATAAAGGCCTTTATCCAAGAGAAAATACAGGAAACGTTACGGTGAAGAACACACAGTTTGGCTGCAATAGCAAAGGGGATCGAGCGCCTTGAAGGCCGCCTTCTTGCCAGCAATGGGAGATGCTCTAACAGCTTGCCAAAGGAACAACGGTATTCGCTGGAAAGTCTCATACAGTACACACAGAACAGAGAGTTGAGAGAGCTTTAGTGTTTGTGCATAACTTGCCACCCACTTCTCTCCCTGCAGACAGTGGGGAAAAAAAGAGTATGTTTCAGTTTTCATACTCGTTGACTTAAAGACAAAGTCAGTCAGGCTTCCTACGTCAATTCACACAGTGAAAAGTCCTTCCTCCAAAAATATACAGGGTCACTCGACTCATCTACATTCTCACACACCATTTAAAAAAACTATTAAAACTCTACATCTCTTTTTCAAGCAGCATATTTTGCATTTGTCACTGGCAGGTTTGTTGTAGAAACCCTAGAAAGTTAAAATGATATTGTACCATACAAAAACATGTAAACAAGATGGATACTTTTTTTAAAAGGCATGCACGCTCTTGAAGAGGATTAAAAAGTGTTTAATTTTTGGTAAATAAAAGATATCTTGCTCAGCATTTTTAAAAGCACCTTAGTGATTTAGAAGCCTAAGCCCCAATAACTCTGATTTAGATTTGGGCTCCTGAACGTCTAAATCAGTTCTGTAAAATTACTTCAGCACTTCAAAAAATTTTTGCCATGTCTCTGATCTTGCAGAATTCCATTTGAGACAACATTCAGGAATGTCTCATTAATGTCATTCAGCCATCAGCTGCAACTTTTTGGATCCTCCACAATTCAGTTTATGGTATCTATGAACATTTTTCCAAAGAAGACACCACTTTGCAAGTTCATTTTCATCGACGACACGGGCTACTACAGTCAAATCTGAACAGGAATATGATTCTGTGTTCATTCTGAACAGGTATTAGTGTCAAAGACCCTGTCATTTGTTCATCCTGTTAAGACTGAGACAAACAAACTTACAAAAACGTCTCTAGCATAGCATTAGGTAAAAAGGAGGAGCATTTTTGGCACCATACATTTTTAAAATTTAAGCTTTTAGGCCCAAAGTAGAGCAAGTTAAAACGCGGTGGCCGGGAAAGCCTCATCTGAAATGCAGTATTTTTCAAGGGAATTCTTTTTTGGAAGATGCTGGTTTATGATCATTAGCTGAACTCCAAGTAATGGATACACTGGAATTTAGCCTGAATATTCATACCAAATGCTGACATACACACCTTCGCACTCATGGATCTAATACAAGTATATGGCACTGACAGGACTGCCAGAATCCATGGTAATACAGTCAGGCATAAAATGCAGGATCTGCTTTTTGTTCTTCATTTATCTTCTTAGTGGCCCGACTAACCAATTCTGATGCTGAATTTGAAGTTCTGATGTTTAATTTGAAGGTTGCTGCTTTACCTTGGGCTGTAGTGTTAGGGGCTGTGCCTATACTTGGGTTATCCTTACGTTAAATGTGCTCTGCAATTCAGCAATACCCAGTTCATAGCTCTGTAAATAATTCCTTGAAAAAGGAGGAGCTTGCAAATTTTTTTTACAAAGTGCACATGGAGCCACGGTTCTGTTTTGCCAGCAGGTGTCTCGCTCTACACACCAAACCCCACTGCATCAGCAACTTATATAAATCCACCCTCCGTCAAGGATCCCGTAGGCCCAAGATTCGCTAAAGCACTGGTGAAAATACCTCTACAGCTGGCTTTACTCTGTGTTCAATTGCACAACTTCATCCAATTCACTGGCTTGTGGGTTGTTCTCCCCTCCAAAAGTGCTCTAAGGTATGCTGCAGTTGCTGAAGGGACTTCTGCTTTTCTTGGTCCTCTGTTTGTTTGGTCTAAGGTTGATGACATCTCCACCATTAAGAGTGCTAGAATTTTGGCTGGAGTGACTTCCACCAGCTGTATTAAAAACACCTACAGAAATTAAAGACAGGGAAAGTATTTTAATTTCTTTACTTCCTGCAGCATAATACATTAACCACAGAATGGTTTGGGTTGGAAGGGACCTTAAAGACCATCCAGTTCCAACCCCCCTGCCATGGGCAGGGACACCTTCCACTAGACCAGGTTGCTCAAAGCCTCATCCAGCCTGGCCTTGAACACTTCCAGGGATGGGGCATCCACAGCTTCTCTGGGCAACCTGTTCCAGTGCTCCACCACCCTCTCCGTGAAGAACTTCTTCCTGATATCCAATCTAAATCTCCCCACTTTCAATTTAAACCCATTACCCCTTGTCCTGTCACTACAGGCCCTTGTAAAAAGTCCCCCCCAGCTTCCTTGTAGCCCCTTCAGGTACTGGAAGGCGGCAATAAGGTCTCCCCGGAGCCTTCTCTTCTCCAGGCTGAACAAGCCCAACTCTCTCAGCCTGTCCCCATAGCAGAGGTGCTCCAGCCCTCTGATCATCTTCGTGGCCTCCTCTGGACTCGCTCCAACCGGTCTGTATCCTTCTGATGTTGAGGGCTCCACAGCTGGACGCAGCACTCCAGGTGGGGTCTCACCAGAGCAGAGTACAGGGGCAGAATCCCCTCCCTCGACCTGCTGGCCACACTTCTCCTGATACAGCCCAGGACGGGAACACTTACCACATAACACTAAGGCATGGCAATGCCTCTCAAATGCATACTCTAGTTTTTAAAGGCTTTATATATTTCTGGGTCAATTTTGCAGCTCAATTTTAAGTACAGTCAATTGGAATTACTAGCCAGGCAGTATTTAAAGCTGGTATACAACTGTCCGTAATTGAAGGGGAGCGTGTGCACTCATCTGTGTATGTTAATGCTACTAATTGTATGGTAACAAAATTATGGTTTGTTGAGCAATACAATAAAAGACAGACATGACTTTTTTAAGTTAGAAACTTTGCTGAGATAAAGGTAAAGAAAAAGTCTGGATAAAAAGGGAGTGCTTTAAGGAAAATAAACGAACTGACTCAGAAATGCTTTAAAGAAGGCCTACAGTGTTCCCTTACAAAAGGCAGTTTACAAAGACCTTCTTATTACATGCCAGATTCCTTCACTGTGAGTCTCTTGGAAATCTGCACCACGATGAGTAACACTAATACTAATTACATTAAAAAAACCCAACAAGCATCCTTTCTCAGGTCCTTACACAATGTTTCTTTAAACAAATCTGACACAAGGGCACTTGCCAACCATTAGCTAGAAACTTCAGTGCATCAGTTTGACAATCTTCTCGCTTTAGAGAGTCACAGAGGTATTTTACCAAAGGAAAGGAGACAATATCCTAAGACAGGAAGGTAGTAATTAGACCCTGATTCACCTTACAGTAACTCCAAAAGCAAACAGATGAAACCATAATATTTGATGGCACAAAATACTGCCTTCAGGTTTTTTTTTTTTATTACAGTATACATACCAATCTTGTTACTGCTTGTATGTAGTACTTCTGGATCTTCAGCTGTTTGTTGCTTGAGCCTTTGAAGATATTTATCAGCCAAATATTTAAAAACTGGAATGTTCAAAAGAAAAAAAGGTACATCAGAGTATGCTTAAAAATAATCTTCACGGCAGTAAGAACAGCTTGGTATCAACATTCTGTGCAGTGACACAGGTGCATTCCACACCACAGGTTCAGCATGACCCAGTAAGCCATCCTCCCTCAGCAGGCCTCCGTGCCTGGGCAGAACCAGGGCCAGCCCAGTGTCCACCCACGACCCAGAGTTTGCAGTACTAGGGGCTTGCACAGCACACAAACATCTCAATACTGCTGGAGCAAAGCTGGTGCAGACCTACCACCAAATGTTCCAATTCATGCAACTTGGAACTTTTTAGAATTATGAAGGAATTAATTTCTTCTTTTTTTTTTTTGCAAGAAGCCTTAGAATAATGGCAGTCATGTGACATCAGGCTAAAAATACAGCTTGGCAGCAACAGTTTTCTAATTGACTAACACTCCCCTCATTCCCCTCTGGGGTATAAAAAGTCTACCTAGGATTCGGAAAAGAATCTACAACTACAGGAGAATCTTCAGAACCTGTGTATATTTACATTTGTACTTAATAACTCACTAAAGATGATACAGAAACATTTTACATTTTCTGTTGTAGATTTTTTTTCCTCAAGGTGAATGATGTTAACAGAGAAGAAAAAGTTTACTATGAAGTTTGCCCAGTGAAACAAATAAGTTATCAGAGACTGTGATTCATAAATATTCAAACCTACCCCACAGAAGACTGTGACTGAATTTTGTAACAGTACTCTTATGAAATTAAATACATACATAAAAAGTGATACTTGGGAACTAGTAAAATGTCACCATTAGCAAAAGGCTGCCAAGAAAGGCCTGACAGGACAAGGGGTAATGGGTTTAAATTGAAAGCAGGGAGGTTTAGATTAGATATCAGAAAAAAGCTTTTCATGGAGCAGGTGGTGAGGCACTGGAACAGGTTGCCCAGAGAAGCTGTGGATGCCCCATCCCTGGAAGTGTTCAAGGCCAGGCTGGATGAGGCTTTGAGCAACCTGGTCTAGTGGAAGGTGTCCCTGCCCATGGCAGGGGGGTTGGAACTGGATGGCCTTTAAGGTCCCTTCCAACCCAAACCGTTCTGTGATTCTGTGAAGGCGAATCTTTTACTGTTCTTTATTTAAACAGAACTATGGAATAATTGTTTATATCACTTATAAACAATTACAACAGAATCTCTTAAACAATTTGCATATTGCAATAGCTGAACTTATACATATAATTTTTTTAGGAGTTCAAGGCTTACTGGCAGTCATTAGGACTAAGCAGCCTTAACACACTGGCAGTTCTAAATATTAGACTCATAGAACGGTTTAGGTCGGAAGGGGCCTTAAAGATCATCTGGTTCCAACTTGAAGCCACGCACGGGCTTAACACACTGATACCCTTTCTAACTGTGCTTAAAAGCGTGCTGCTAAGAAGCGTGCAAAGGACTGCCAACAGCATGCAACAACATGGGAAGCGACAGATCAGCTCCCCAGGAGAGATGTACAGTGCTGCAGCAGAGGCAGGACAGACACCTGCTCCGTCTCATACCTTCAGTTACGTTGAGGTCTTCCTTCACCGATGCTCGGTAGAACCTTAATTTTAGCTTTTTTGCCAGTGCTTCTGCCTCTTCACTGCATAACAGGAAAAGATTGTGTGAATAGTGATTTGTGTTATTTGTCAGCATTTATTCTTACGTACAAAATGCTTCAGGGTAAGTTAAACATGGCAAGGTGGGGTAAGAAAATCAGTCAAAAAATACCTAATCCTTAATTTTTTTACATTAACTCTGCTATAACAAGAAGGTATTTTACATGTAGTTTCTTTATGACCAAAAGTAATTGTGTCTCAGTATTTGTTGACTTCATTAACTAAAATTTCCTAAGGGTCTGAAGACAGGTTTCAGTGAAACCAAAAGGAAGGAAAATTGCACACCAAGGGAAATCAGGTCATCAGACAGATGAAGTTACTGAGGCAGACGGAGTATTCAGAGAACAAAACCTAAGCGACATACCATGAATAAAAGAGGTGTTCAAATGCAATTTTGCTTTTCCTTTGTAATATCCTCAGTATTCTTTGCAGAGGGAGTAGAAGCTGGTTTATGCCACCAATGATAGCAAACAGAACACAGAAAGCCAGTGCAGGGAACAAGAAGAAGAAAGATTTTAAATCTCTCAGGCAGATGGTAGAAATAAAGTAGTAGAGAATGAGCGACTGCATCATGCAATATTTTCTATGTGATATGCTGTGGTAAATAAAAATTAGCATTTGTTCAGCTGCTTTTATGGCAAGAATGAAAACTGGTCATACATACAAAGGCAGGATGAACTGACAGTAAAATCTGTAAAGAAAAATACAGTGAAGAAGGATCAGCACCTTGCAGTTGGAGAGTATTAACAGACACGGATTTCTATAGAGTTAGAACGTTTTGATAAAAATAAGCAATAAAACCAAATTAAAGCGAAGCAAAGAATACTAAGATTCTTTTTCAAACAACCTGTTTCATACTACTTCATTGTTGGAGCAAGCATTCACTACCCAAACTCAACAGTGTAACTTCACTGCTGCGCAGCACCGTGTAACAGCAACCCTAAGTTTTAACAGGAGAGAAGTTTTACGGTTTTAGAATTTGTGATTTAAAAAAAAAAAAAAAAAAAAAAGAATCCCAGAATGGTCAAGGTTGGAAGGGACCTCTGGAGATCATCTAGTGCAACTCCTCCTGCCAAGGCAGGTTCATCTAGAGCGGTTGTATCACGGCACAACCAAACTCTTCATGCTATCCCTCTGTATTTTTGGCTGACGCTTCAGAAGAAGACATGAAACCAACAGAAAGCTCCTAGCTTGGCAAGCACATCTGCCCAAGCAATCACACTCACCCAGCTATACCCAGGCACGTGGTCATGCCTGGCCCAGGTTTAACAACCTGGATACCCTAAGTTTTCACCAGAAACTCCCACAGATTTTTATTTTAAAATGCGTGTATACAGGGATAGGAGGTCATATATTGTTCTTTACAAACAGTAAGACAAAACTCCTACTTCTGTATGCAAGAGTCATCAAGAAGATCAATCTTGTTCTGCACAAGAACTGTGGGAATGTCTCCAACTTCGGTCACGACTTTTTCCTTCCAGGTAGGGATTGCTTTGAAGGACTCTCTGTCAGTTGTAGAAAAAACAAGAACACAAGCCTGGGCTCCTAGAAAGATAAAAACCAATTAAAAATACCAATCAATACAAAACAACCAACAAGCATTAAAAAAAAAGACTCATAACATATAATGTATTTCAAATATGAAGGATTTTTGAAGTTTGACTCGTAACAGTGAACTTTTACCACCAGCCTGTGTCAACCCAGTGGTCATAAATTACTCACAAGAAAACATACTGCCACATTATTTTCATCATTACACCCACTCTTCACCATGGCTACGGGTCTGTTACCTTCCAAGCTATTTCCAGCATGGTGCATGTATGCAGGGAAAAGGAATAGGAGGGGATGTGGGAAGGGTGGAAAAAGGGCAAGAGAGGTTTGTTCATTGCTCACTGTTTTCCAGACAGCTCAGTGGAGGCCAGAATGCAAATATTTTTCCGTGTGCAGTATCTGAGAAGCACACTTCACGTTGTTCTTTGTGCTACAGTAATTTGGATTTTGAAAAGCAAAAACCTTAAACGTTTTCAGAGAAAGTTGTTATTATTTCAAGTGAATTGTTTAGCAGCTTTTTAGAGAAAACAAGTGTATTTCTATTTCACACTCCTCCTATCACAGCACTATGATAAATTATACAAAACACTTTGCACCATTTTTGTTTTGGCTTTATAACAGCCTTATCAAACAATAGTTAAAACTCAGGGATAATGAGAATGTACTTCCACAGCGGAAACATTACTGAGTGGTCTTGTGACTGTCTTCTTACCCTCAACATAACCCAGGTAATGGAATGTTCAAGGCCAGGCTGGATGAGGCTTTGAGCAACCTGGTCTAGTGGAAGGTGTCCCTGCCCATGGCAGGGGGGTTGGAACTAGATGGTCTTTAAGGTCCCTTCCAACCCAAACCATTCCGTGATCTATGAGAACAGGTAACGTGTAAATATATTCCTTGCCGTGAGAGGACTCACACAGGGCTTTATACCTGGCATGGATACATAGAATCACAGAAAGGTTTGGATGTGGCTCAAAGCCACATCCAGCCTGGCCTTGAAGACATCCAGGGATGGGGCATTCATTTCACTCTCCTGTTCTTTACCTCGGCTTTTTCAGGCTATGACAAAATCCACAGGTTCACTATAAAACTGATGGTGGCTCTGTCAACCATAAGCTGAGATAAAACACAAGATCAAACGATACCATCGCCCAGAAGCTCATTTACTGCTGATGGTCCAACTGCTGCAGATGCTGCTGTCTTTCGCAGGCTTGGCAGGGTGTAAGGTCTCACAGACAGTACCCAATAGCCGGCTGCCTTGTTCCAAATCAGACCAGGACAGTCTCCCAGCCTGCCCTTTATCATAGTTACTATGGCCAAAAGCAGCTGACAAGTGCAAGCTAGAGTGATGCTATGAAGGCTGGAGGAACAGGAAGTCTGTGGTGCAAAAAAGCATGGAGCCTCAAGA
The DNA here is from genome assembly GCF_000690775.1 of Eurypyga helias. NCBI lineage: Eukaryota > Metazoa > Chordata > Aves > Eurypygiformes > Eurypygidae > Eurypyga > Eurypyga helias. Next base: position 20,007 of record NW_010234380.1, read on the forward strand.
ATGTGACTAATCAGCAACTGAGTAACAGACTAATGAGCAAGATGTCTGTTTTCCATCAAAAAAACCTAACAAGGGTCTACTCAAGACAGACGTGGTAGCGGATGGATGAGGATGCAAACACCAAGAAGTGATCAAACGCTGCCTTGAAACACCTGTAACACGGAGAGAGCGCACAGTGAGTGCTGCTAGTGACAGCCACTTGTGTATGTGCTTAGCATACAAACGAAGTACCTGGCCAGTCGGAAAATGTGTGACTTCCATCAGCTAAAAACTAGTAAGAAGATGCACGATAGAATATAAAAAGAGAAATGATGAAATACATACAGAGCTTCCTTCAACTCTCTGCATTTAGGCTAACGGAGATCATGGGCATTCAGATACACTGGCTGCACACATTCACCTGTACCTGACAAACCACGTGACAGGCCCACTGTCAGCTCCGATTGTGTTTCTCTGCAAGGTTGAATGAATTTGATCCGTGGACAAGGGCTCAGAAACAGGCTCTAAAGCATTCATTGTGTAACCACGGATGAGCAGCTGATCCCTGAAGAACTGACAATACACAACGCTCCAGGAGCACGTAAGCCCTAGATTAATGACAGCGGGACAGTGACCTGTGGGAGAGGCAGACTTTGAAGTAAGAGCCAGCATCTCTTTTACCTACCTTAGAGGCATCCTCCTCTTACCAGCAATAACTGGCAATGAAATCCTTGCATTTCCAAAGCACGCTTGACCTTCTGCTTCTAAAATACTGTGCCTGCAGACCTGATGCTAAACTGACATTGCATTCGAGGCTCTTGTATTTTCCTTATCCTTCGTGAGTCAGTCTAGTGCAGAACAGTCAGTGTATCCAACAGCTTGAACTGTTAATATATCCATCATGCTGGCTACTATGTGCACCCAGAGGACCTGTTCCGTTTCACAGCAGCCTCTTCAGTACAAAGACCTTGAAGGTAAGAGATCTAACTACACTATGCTGGGCACAAGTCATGAGCAAGACTTCAAAATACTCAAGGTACAGGGTAAGAGAGGCCAGAAAGTGTACTTTAAAATTCTGAACACTCTATATAGAACCACAGAATGAATCACAGAATCATATCTTAGCATATCAGTCTCAGTAATCAGGAGAAAAAGACTTTGGCTTGGAATAACTGAGGAGAGCAAAGCACACAAGACAACTGAAGGCCAGGAGAGTAAAAAGGAAGCTCCAAGAGAATCAAGTACTACCTTCTAAAATTCATAGGCTCATCAGCTGTAAAATAACAGAATGATCTATTTCCACATGAGGATAAAAAGAAAACGGAAAAGAAGCATGTTTCTCTGAAGAAATCGTAATCATCAATCATGAGTGACAACCAGAAACATTACCAAAAAACACCCAAATCAATCATAAAAAGGTCAGAGGACTACACCACCGTGAAACAGCACGGCGTAACTATTGTTTTATCTCTAACAGAGGCAAATTTTCTAAGATTTTATGCCACAGTGATGTATTTTCCCCAGCCATCAGGTAATTAGTTCAACAAGAACTGAATGGTGAAATCTTTGCCAGGTCATTCATAGCTCTCACATTAAAAAACAAAAAGGAAAAAGATTTTCACAGCCACTGTTAAATTATATGCAAAGAAAGCCCAAGAATGCAATCTGTAACAGGCTGAATCGATAACCTACCTTTGTACGACGGGATTATACAGTTCCTATTCTGTGAAGTGAATACGCCTTCCTTATTACTCCGCTGTCTTAAGGTGTTCATGGCAGCCTGTACTAGCAAGAGAGCTGCTGTGCCTCGTAAACCACCTTTCTAGGATGCCTGGTGGATTTTTTCCCCCCCCAGACTCATTTCTGAGCACCTCAGCCACAGTTTTTGGAACACTTAGAAATATAAGTCTTACAGAAGTAGTAAAACACTTTTAGAGGGAAAAATATACTTTTGCATGTGATTGTCTCAATGGCTGCATTCTGTGCAGTTTCTCTGCAGGTATTTGTCTCTTTCTGTTTCATTTTTTAAAGGGCACTACTGAGCATCCTGCATAAAGTGACACTCAGTTAAGGCAAAGATCTTACATGGAGGGGAAAAACATTGAAGAATGGAAAAAAGGTTAACTGAAAATGCTTTGCACACACGTGAAATAACTAAAATTCTTAATACAGAGATAGGAAAATACATTAGAGATGTATAGACCAAAAAAACCACCCAACTGCCAAATAACAAACGTGGCATTTTCACCTCGATAGTAGGCCTTAGTTATTGCATCAAATTCTTCTTGCCCCGCGGTGTCCCATAACATCAGCCTGACATCTTCATCATTAACTCTGAAATAAATGACACGGGTTTGTAATCAATACAATGAACAAGAGCAACTCAAAACACCCGACGTGGAATTCTCTCTGTGTCTACAATACAGGAGTAATTCAGTGCAAATTTAACTTCACTTAACTGTAACGTAACTTAATATCGGTAACAGTTCACCTCTGCAACACGCTGTGGCAGTAGTCCCTCAATTACATCACATGCTCTTTCCTTACAATCCATTTTCTTCTTCCTCTATATTTCCCTCCATAAGAGAAAATAATGTAGACTTCAAAACAAAAAACTCAGGTGCCTGAATAATGGTCCTTTGGTCTTTTTAATCAGCTTACCAAACTTACAGAATTTTCTTACTTCTTATTACAATAGTATTTTGCATTTTATCAATCATAATTGCATAGTATCTGCTTATATTACATAAAGAGACTAAAGCCATAGCACATTTTTCACCCCACAATAAATTTAATCTATATTGGCTAATAAATTTGTGTAATCATTTTATCATAAGCATTTCCACTTCTTCCACGATAAATTAAATTTAAAAAAAAATAAAATCAACAGGTGGTAGAATACAGAGGAAACTTGTCAAAAAGCTTAGTACGACAGAGGTTCCAAATTTTATTTTGCTTTTTATTTATAATTTTAAATCTTGTATGGAAAACAGAGCGACACCATTTTAGCCCACTGTGCCACAGAGAAAACACCTCCCTTTGAAGACAGCCGGCCTTGTTTCAAGGCAGATTTTAGGATTACAACAGAACAAAGAACTAGAGGGAAAGGTAAGAATCAGTAATATGGCATCTGTTTAACACATACTGGATTTGTCTTTCCAGGAAATCTACACCAATAGTTTTCTTGTAGTCTCTTGTAAAAATCCCCTTGCAATATCGCTGAATCATACTGGACTTTCCAACAGCTCCGTTTCCTACTACCACCACCTTGATGGCCACTTCCATATCTTCTTCCAACATCTCTGCAGCTCAAGTGACGCTCTAGCTTATTCAGGCAACTATCGACTCTGTAAATAGAGTAAATAGCTACGTTCACAAAAATGCTGGAACTAGAACACAAGAGGAAACATTAGGAGGCACAAAGATTGTACAGTTTATTTTCAGCTCTGCCACAGCCTACTTAAGCGACCTTGACCAAGCTATTTAGAATCACAGAATGGTTTAGGTTGGAAGGGCCCTTAAAGACCATCTAGTTCCAACCCCCCTGCCATGGGCAGGGACACCTTCCACTAGACCAGGTTGCTCAAAGCCTCATCCAGCCTGGCCTTGAACCCTTCCAGGGATGGGGCATCCACAGCTTCTCTGGGCAACCTGTGCCAGTGCCTCACCACCCTCTCTGGGAAGAACTTCTTCCTGATATCCAATCTAAACCTCCCCACTTTCAATTTAAACCCATTACCCCTTGTCCTGTCACTACAGGCCCTTGTAAAAAGTCCCCCCCAGCTTCCTTGTAGCCCCTTCAGGTACTGGAAGGTGCAATAAGGTCTCCCCGGAGCCTTCTCTTCTCCAGGCTGAACAAGCCCAACTCTCTCAGCCTGTCCCCATAGCAGAGGTGCTCCAGCCCTCTGAGCATCTTCGTGGCCTCCTCTGGACTCAGAGGCACATTTAAAACATTTTTAAATGCTTAAACGATTCATTTACCACTACTCGAGTCATTTACAGTTATAAAGTCTGTATCATATTGGGCACGGCCATACTCTCTGATCATACAGCCGCTGCAGGGCAGTCACCTAATCTCTCTGATTGAGTTGTGCCCACCTCCGCTAATTAGACACAACGCCAAGTTGCTGAAGAACACGGGCAAAGTTCACAGCACAAGCTGTTACAAAAGCTGTTACAGCGGCCACCGAGATTTTCATAAAAAATAAAATTATAGTGTGCAAAAATGGAAAATAATCTGTTCGATTTACTGTAAAAACGTTTAATTCAAGTTCTGGTGTTGTGGTTTTTTTGGTTTTTAGGAATAAGCGGAGGCTCGCGCAGCAGCAAGGCTCCCCCCGCGTTCCGCTGTGCCAGGATACCAACGCTTGGCATGGGCAGCGCGGCAGTTTCCTCCCCGAGGCACGTAACCTCCTTCGACCGGAGCAGAGAACACACCCCGTTTCGGAGCCGGTGCCCACCGCCGCACACCCGGGGCCCGCGCCGGGCT
>NW_010234381.1:0-2024 GCF_000690775.1 Eurypyga helias
CCATTCTATGATTCTATGATACTGACAGATTAAGAAAACTGTATGTACTGTCCATTTCCACAGAGCACAGTGCTTTGCAAAACTTAATTAATTAAAGCCAGGATCTGGAATGTAGGAGAGAGAACAAATGTGTGCAAGAAGGGAGATTTATGGACCATGTAGTCATATGGATGGTAGGAAGGATTACTCATTGCTTTTTTCTTTGAAAGTTGTATGTAACTACTACCCAAACTGAAAGATCAGTTAGACATGTTACCAGATATGACAGCTGCCAATGTCCAAGCATGACAAAACTAAGAGTCATGGTCTGCCTCCTATACCCAGGCTATTTCAGAAGGTGACATAAAATTGTCTTACCAAGACACTTGGCTGAATATGTAGTCTTGTGCCATGCCCAAGGCCTTATTTAGCTATTTCCCTGTGTGATCTTTCCATAAAGAATTATTGCACAGATTAGCCCTACATTTGCTTAGCCACTCTTAAGTATATTGATTTTCATTTCACTGTCATCTTTCTGCTTGTGAATGGCAAAACATTCCAAAAAGAAAGGTCTGATTTGCCTTTTTGTATGACTAGATATAGCAGTGAGTATTCTGAACTTTTTTCCTCCAAACCAAAAAGATCTTTTATTAAGGAGAAAAAAACACCATCCTTTCTCGGAAAAACATTCATGTCTTTTTGTCACCTAGTTTAGATGGCTATGAAAAGCAGCAAAAACATTAAATAAAGCTACATCTGGACATTCAAATTGCACACTATTTTTTTATATTAACTGTAACAGCCATTCTCCTTCTCAAGCTGCAACACAACATTCTTTAATTGCTACGCAGCACTTGAGGTTACATCTCAACCATATTCTCAGCTGAATGTTTCTTTCTCTTACAAGCTCTAAATAGCTGCTAGTCTCTTTTTCGAGAGAAGCAGAAGTTTTATTCCCTCACATGGCAGGACTGCCAGCACATAAACTGCCCAGGTGGTAAAAATCAAACAATTGCCTTGTCTCAAAGTGCCTCTACTTGTTAAATAAAAGGCCAGGCCAGCCACATTTCATGAAAGCCCCTTAGTGTTACTGGCAGCTTTCTGAAGGTCAATGAGAGGATGCCTCTGATTAAAGTTCCCAATTACCAAAAGTTCTCCCTCTCACTGAGATACAGGAGAATCTCATTGGGGTATGTCCTCATAATCAAGTAAGGAACTGAGCTTTAATAAAACCGTGTTTGGTTTTGTATTGGTCTTTTTGTTTGGTTGTTTTTTTTTTTTCCAGTTGTAAGGATTTGCCATGTCAAAGCATTGCTCAGAGCAGCAAGGAACCACATGTTACCAAAACTTCTTCATCTTAGGTTTGCCTCGACAGACCCTTCTTTTCTTGAACTCTTCCTCAGCATCCTCCTTGGCCTCCACAGTCTTGAAAGAAGACCTTCCCTTATTTTAATCTTTACTGTTACATTCATGACACAAGCCTGCATTTTCCTCAAATCTTTTCAGCCTCTGAAGCATTTTCGTCTCCTGAGACCGGGGAATTTTACGAGAGGGAACCACCAGAGGGCAAAGCCAGATCATGAACATCTGAGCTCGCTGTGGCTTTGCCCAGCAGCTCAGAATGTGGCAAGAATTCAAGACAAGCCTGACAGTCCCCTGGATGCTCGCCGTTCACACAGTACATGTCACGATTGTAACTATTTGCAAGCACAGGCCAAAAAACCACCACTGTCTTCAGAAAAGCCTCAGCACGTCTGGGATAATAAATCAAGGGCTTGGCAGTGTAATTAGGCAACAGCATCATTAACCTGATAACCTCTTTCAGCACTAGTGCAGAATTTTAAACATTTTGCTGTAAGGAATTATGGCTAACAACGTAAGAAAAAAGAAAGGAATGATTTGCACATTAGACACTTCAGCTCTTCATTTTGAACTCATTAAGAGATACTACACTGTAGAAATCTTATTTATTTAGTCAGGGAAAAGCTTTACAACTTTTTTCTAGAACCATTTGCTCTAATTCTGAGTAAATCTCAAACTTGTAT
>NW_010234381.1:2055-3928 GCF_000690775.1 Eurypyga helias
GCACATGTGAAATCATGGTGTACTAACCAGGTGTCACAAGAGAACCCAATATATTTAAAATGATACCTAGAGGATGCTTTTTATTTGAAGTTTATCAGAGGAACTCAGCAAATATGCATTTCTCCCACAGAGACTATCCAGGCCACAAAATATATTTCCAACCATCCATGCACATGATCTTTTCAGAGAAGATCTCATTCAAGGCAAACCAAAATTCACTTGAATATGGCTAAACTTCAGACAAAACACCTGTCCCTGGCCCTCCATAAAGGCTGCTTCCTTTCTCTTTCAGATCAGTGTCTTCCAAAGTGTTTATATTCTCAATTCTGTATGCTGAAAATAATTAATGATCATGTAAAAGCAAATTCATGCTCAGGCCTATCTACGTAGCTCTAGAATTAATTCTAATAGACCAGTTTTTCTCAAGCAGCAATGCCATCAGCAATCAGTCATTCAGAGTGAAAGTGAGGAGAGGCTCTTGTATGCAATAAAGACTTCACACCCATTTCTCAGGAGAATAGACAACCCTCTCACCACACACACGTACCCACCACCACAACTGGCTTTCAGTCATAATAAACTTCTGCTGACTCAGACACTCACATACTTCCTCTCCAGCCTAAGCAGTGAGTCAGTCTGTTGGTAGACCATTTACTTTCCAGCAAGATAAGATTTGGTATGCACTGAAGATCTATGCAGCACACATCAGCAACAGCACCAACTTCCGGACCACTCCTAAAGCAGGGAGGCAATCCTTTGGCCAGCAGAGCTCAGTGTCAGAAAGCAGAGTAGATTGATACTCAGTGGGATGGAAAATGACAGTGTTAACAATCACTCCAAGCAAACGGGCTGCTATGCCCCTGTGAGTGTAGAAAATGATCCATCTGGTACCAGTTTAGAAAGGCACCCATCCGTTTAAAATGTGTGAATGGAAAGTGTTGTGATGTCTAATTCACACATGCTGAGTGTACTGAAAATGTACTCCTTGAGGTACCATACTGGTTGCTCTTCTGCAGCAGGCTCTCCACCTGCTGATGAAAGCTGGTGAGCCTGGGACAGGGGTGGAGCTGGAGGACACCAATGAACCAGACTGATAAACTTCAATAAACCACCAATGATGAGGCAAAGACTCATCATTCACTCAGTGGAAATTTATTTCAGAGATGCATGACACTGAAAACCCTATGCTTCTTTGCTCTTTTGTGCTAGTCACAGGAAAGATTTACTAGAGCCACCCTGGGAAACTTGGTCCTCCCTGGCCAACATTGACGCTTCAGCTTCTTGAAGAGGAGATGTCAGGCAACAATAGGAGTCTTTAAAGCATATTTTCAGCCAATATTGTTACACCATCAGGAAGGCTTTCTCCAAGATATACACTTTAAACAACAGTAATAGTTCTCAGTTTGTTTTAGTGTGTATGTATGAAGGTTGGATTGCTACTGTTCAAACTAATATTGTGCTGTACTACTGATTTTCAAAAATATAGCCATACAGATAACAACTACATCTGCTGTTTTTGCAATTAAGAAACTGAACATGGAGAGCATGCTATTGCACAGCTGAACTATCATTTCAATATGTAGAAGCAAAAGATATAAACAATGAGTCCTTTAATCTTTATGATAAATAAGAACTTCTAAATTACATTCCTAAACATTTTAAAATGTCCTGATGCATTTCTGAAAGGAACCTTACCCTTCAGAAGAATTCTGCTATCAGACAACATTTTTTAAATTTTCTCTTCCTTTTTTATTATTATTTTGTTGTCATGAGAACCTATGTTTATTGTTTCAGAGATACTCTCCTGTTGATTATTACCCCCTTCTCCATTTGTGACATAAAAATATTGCTGTGCAGAACAATGTGACACTGA
>NW_010234381.1:3944-20106 GCF_000690775.1 Eurypyga helias
AGCAGGAAGAAAACCTTAAAAATCACCAGTTAACATGGGTTTTTACAATTCTTTGCATTAAATGAGGAATGACAGAAATACACAAAAGCATGTCAGAAGGCCCTCACAAGACAACTTTATGAAAACTCAGCAACTTTCAAAGGGCATTTCTATGTTTATAATTGCATGGAGGGGGTGGGATTAGAAAAATAGTTTTCTATCATTGAACTATAAAAGATAAGATTTTTAAAATATTTTTTCTATATAATTTTAAGAAACTACAGAAGTATGTTTGAGATCCAGAAACTACAAACCGTTTCAATGTCCAGTCCCAAGTTCCCTCCAAGCTCTCCTCCCGATATAGTATTCAAAGAGACTTATAACAGCATGGCTAACAACATAAACAATATATATTTTTAACAATCCTTCGGAAGGTGCAACTAATCTCTTATACTTTTCACTTGTTAGAGAAATACTCCTGGATGACTTTAGCTCCCTCAGTATGCTTTACAATGTGAGTATCTCTGCCTCTAATGCTACACACAAGCTAGACAGACCTGGTACTTCTACTTGCATCTCAAAACATTTGTGCCCTAAAGCCTGAGATAAAAGTGGAAAAGAACCAGAGAATCCATTTTACATTTCATCTGTCACTTCTCACAGTAGTGAGAATGTTATAATCTCCATCCAGCTATAGACAGGTCTTAATGATGTCAATTACACAACTTGAATATTTACAGCAAGCCAGGAACCTAAAATGCAGGTCCTCAGGATCCTACTCCAGAGGGCTGTGATAGCAGCTTCTTTTTTTTTTTTCTTTTTTGCTCGTCTGGCCCCTACAAAGATGTCTCCGTCTGCTCCCACCCGCCATATCGTGATCAGGCAACAGCTCTCAGCACTTACCTCATTTAGTGCCTCTAAACCAAGAGTTCAGATAAAGTCGAAGTATGGAAAGCACAGGAAGCAAGACAAACCACATTACAGTTTATCTTTTAAGATACTTATCATAGTCAGAAACCCTTTCAAAATTAGCCTTCCTTGGGAAAATTCCTTTTATTTGTATATGTTCCATTTAAAGTACATTTCACAGAGCATGAAATTTTTTATTATATTATCACCTAAGTTACATAAAAATAATTATTGCACATAAAATAAATTAATCTCCTTAGACTATTACACTGTGAGTCCAAAACAAACCCCCAGATTAAAACATCTCACCCATATCCAAAAATAATATCCCTTGTTCAAAGTTCTCAACAGAGTTAAGCATCAGCCCTTGAAAAGCACTTGCATATCGCTTACAGAACAGGGTGCAGAAGCAAGCTGTCTAGTGATTACTTCCTATCCAGTACAACAAATGTTACTGAAAAAGTAGAAAAATTCTACAAGTAGCAAGACTAAACCAGCATGCACTCTGTGTATATACTCTGTGTTCGTGAATTAAACATTCAACAATCAGAATAGAGAAGGAAAGACACTAATATTCTTTCATATCTTAAAAACTAACTTTTATTTTGTACTTATTTAAACATTATGAATTAATTAACAAAGTTATAGTGCATTAAATTGTGTGGTAGTTTTGAAGTCTATCTTTTCAATTCCATGGACAGTATCAATTTATTTAAGAGATGTGAAACCTTTCTGTATTCCTTATTTTGCTTCCCTTTCTTGGAACCACAAATCTAAACACAGTTAATCACTGTATGATACAACATCTTCAGTACCCTGAAGCTGTATCAGCCAGGAAAATTGATAATTTTCAGGTATTCATAGTTTCACTCTCATTCTACTCCACAGTGCACCTGATCTCAAAGGTAACTATCAAAGTAAATTTCCTTTCCAGAGTTTCCCAGATGTGAAAGTCTCTAGAGACTTAGGAAAGAGCAATCCCAATATTTGAAATTAACTTTTTTTAAAAAATATCACCACCACCAAAACTCTTACTTTATTTCAATACATTTAAATAGAAGGGGAAACTCACCAAATTTGCCTGTTTGTTCTTCATTTGGGCAGCCAACTCTCTGTAGATGAACTGCTATGAATCCAGCTGCACTTCCCTCATTCCGGGAGATGTAGGAGATGTGACAGGTTCACATCTATCAGCAGAGTGCAATACTGGTGCATTTCTACAGCAGGGAGGCAGAAGAAGTAGGAGTGGAGGGAGAAGTCATTCCTCACAGCAGTTTAAGAGTTCTTGCATGTTGTTATTGCTGCAGGTTCCCATGACTGGCTTTAGCTGATCTGCTCTCCTCTGACATTGCTGCCTGTTGAGCTGGAGAGCACAAAAGAAGACCAAACAGTGTACACCTCAAGCTGTATCCTGCAGTAAGGCCTGGGTGTTTTATCAACGTGGAGGCAATCGATACCTGGGGAGGAAAGAAGTTTTTTCATCTGTCACCTGAGAAAAAATCATCAATTTCCTAATTGGTACTGAAGCTGAATTCAAAGCTGAGTGATGATTATCCCAGCTGCTTCTCAAAACAACCTATTAGTGACACTGATTGTGATTATTACAACTCGTGTGAAAGGCATTATGGCACATGAGTTCTCTGGGTGTATTTATAGATTAATTTTCCTCTGTTTATGAAATCATGTAGAATTCATGAAGGGATAGGAGTTTTCCCTTGTGAAAAGATCTTCCCCTTTTCCTAGTAGGTATCATTACTTGCTAGATACATAAATTGGCAAACCTTTCAAACTAATGGCAAACTACAATGAAACAGTTGGTGGTTACTTAAAAATTCACTTTATTTATTTATGGCTGAATAAATAAAGGCTGTAGTGAATCAGCTTTGCCTGTATCACATGGGACTGATGCTGTTTCTTAACATTTTGAGGGTCACAGGCTACCAGACAAAGCACTCCTACAGCCTGAGCTCTGCTTTCAAGAATTCCTTATTCCACTCAAAAGCAACATGCTCAACAGATCTTTTCACCTCTTTGTAAACAGGCAATGAGATTTAAGAAATTTCATGTCACTGTTAGCAGAAGAAGGAAAAATCATGTTGTATGGCTGAAGTTTGCCTCAATGCGACTTTGAACAAGTCTCAGAATATTGAACAACTTAGTGGTGAAGTAAAAAATAATACCCTGAGCAGAAACAATAAGAATGAGTTTTTTTTACCACAAATTATGTGTGACTTTATTTAATTTTAGTTTATCAAATATGAAAAAGATCAGTCATTCAGTTAACCAAGATATGTTATTCTTTTATCTGCCACTCTAAAACTTGACTAAGTTCCTTAAATGCCTCCATTTTTATTTTAGCATTAAACCCTTCTATATACTAGGAAGCTAGAAGAACTTCAGGTATAGGTTACGTACATAGGCCTGACTCTGACAGCCAGAAGCATGTCTACCTCAGCTTCCTTAGCAATGCCCTCTGTTAGGCAAGCTATTCCTCAGATTGTACCTTTTAGTAAGACCTCTTGTCTGTTCAGAACATGCTGGTAAATACTGCTCACATTTAAAACTGTCACCAAGGGCTGGTAAGGAGGAAAACAGCAGGATCACCTGTTACAGGACAAAGGCAAATCCCACTCTTTTCTCTGCTCCAGAGGATCTAATACTTCTCTCTCATCTCACAGCAGTCACCTTAACCCCTTCACTGCAATGCATAAGATTTGTGTGGGACTGAGAGAAACAGAGGACAGTACCACAGTGTAGCAAGGAGCTTACATGTTCTGGAGGGTATACAGGTTCTGATTCTAAAACAAAGGCTTGTTATATATGCTATAACATGCACTTGTTTTCCAGTGGCTACTTAATGATGAAAAATCTTAGGAAACCCAGAAATGGGGAACAGAATACTCTCCTTGCAGGAGACTGCTGTGTTGCCTTTTTCCAGAGTAACACTTGTTATTGCAAACTATGCCCCAGTCCCAGCAGATCTTGAACATTTCCAGAGTCTGTTCCCAGTGAAATGTAAAGTTCCCAACTCCTCTTGCCTACGCCTGAGTTCCCACAGACACCTACCACTGGTCTGCAATTCCCAGCAGGCAGCATCCATTCATACACACATGGATTTCCACTGGCAGATCTGCAACAAAGAAAGGACCTGAACCAGTGCTCTCTCTTTTTAAGGGAATTCTAGGGACTATTACATACAATGAGACCCAAACACTATTTTCTGCATGAATAAGTAAGTTAGTCTTATCTTTTTTCCTTGAAAGAAGGACAAAGACAAGAAGTTTTTTGTTTGGTGTTTTTTGGTGGTGTTGGTTTTTTTTTGTTGTTGGTTTGGGTTTTGGTTTGGGTTGGGTTATTTGTTTGTTTGTTTGTTGTGGTTTGTGGTTTGTTTTGGTTTTTGTTTTTTTTTTTTTTTTTTAAACAGGACCAGTTCCATTCAAGAACTTCCTCCAGATTATATATGTAGACACTTCACTGCAGTTTTCAGTGTAACATTTGGAAACACTAATCAAAATCTCTGTGCATACCAGTATTCTCTTACTAATTAACTTTCGGCAGTGCTGTTTTGGGGTAGTCTGCTGTTCAGTGTGTAGTGGGCTTTGAACTCAGGTCTGAGGTGCACCATACATACAGTGTTCTTGCTCAATTGTATTCCAGGTCCAAAAACATTTATTCCAGGTACAAAGTATCCAGGCCATTTCTGCATTTCAACTACTTTCCCATCTCTTATTTTCCTATCAAATGTTTAAGAAAGTTGAATCCTTTATTTCTGTCTATCTGTAGAGACTTTTTTTTAACAGTAAAAAGTAAAAATTTCTAGATCACATTATTATTGAACAAAAAAGATGTTATTTTAGCATTAAATGTTATCCTGAAGACATACAAGGGTATTTACACTCTTCATCTCACTCATATTATTTCCTTCCAGTGAACGTTTTGACAGCTAAGATAACATGTGGATAAAACAGCAGGTGTGTGAGTCAGACCTTTCTCCAGTTTTCATCCTGGAGAGAAGAACAAATACAATCTAGTTTATTTTAAAACAAAATATAGGAGGATTAGTAAAAAAACACACCAAACCAAACCAAAAACCTAAATAATAAAGATTTTTCATTACATTGTAAAGCTACAGTACAAGCTTAAAACTTACAATTTAAAAACGTACAATACACCTATCACCTTAAATATATCTAACATCAGTGCATGCTAAAAATTTAATTGGCCTGTCAAAATGTGCACTCTTTACAACTTAAAGTCTTCCAAGTTATGGCAATGGAATAAAATTAATTGTGTCATTTGTTATGTTCTTCTTTTTCAGTTATGCATCGATGTCTGAGTTTCAAATATTTTGTGAACATGTTACTATTTAAGAAATAGTTTTCATCAGCATGTATGTATGTAGTAAAGTGAAAAAAAAATTAAAACATGTTAGAGATTTTTAAAGGTTTTTTATTTTTTGGTGTGCTGATTTTAAATGTTTTTCTTTGGAGAATAAAGCACAAAATAATAATGAGAATGGCCAAACTGTGTGTGGCCGTAATGAATAGCTACTCTTGTGGAAAAGTCAAAGTTACTTTTGCTTTTAATGTGAGTAGCTCTTTACTTGCAAGCAACAGAACAACCCTACCAGAACTCCTTAAACCTTGCCAAAATCTTATGCTGCTGCTGCTGTCTTGAGTGAGATGCAGTGGCAACATAACACAACAGAGGTAACATATGAAAAGGAGATGGCATATAACATATCTCCCTCCACATATTTTTTCAAATTAGATGAAAATTCATTACCCTTTTCAAGCAGCCTTGGACATGAGCAGTATTTCTCTGTACACTTCACTACTTTTCCAAGATAATTAAATCATGATGATCATGATTGACAGCTTGGATATATAGGAGTAAGTTACAAGCTTCTTTACACTACAATCTTTACAAGCTTGTGCTTTTCTTGTGTTGTACAATATTGTTCTCTTAAAACTCTGCTTGATATGTAAATGTGCACACATGCATTCCGGTCTACTACATTTGCTTTGAGAAATCCACCAGCCAAAAAGCCGTGGAGCAAACACTGCAATGAGTGCAAAACTTTGAAATAGTCTTACTAGGTACCCAGCTACAGTCAGAAGCATTTGATTTATAATAAGCACATTAACAAAGTTTTTTCCAAAATCATGTATTAGGCTTGGATTTACAAACACATAGTTCTGCTTAATGCTCATGTGCTCAAAGAACCATTTATCATAATTACATAACTAAACATATGTACAATCAGGCTGAGTAACTGACTTTTAATTAAAAAAAAACCCAAAATTCATAAACCTGAGTCTTCTTTGTCATAGCTTCTACAATTATCCCCAATGAAAAGTAGTTTTGAAAACGTTTTCTAGAATTTACTTGATCCTTGAACACTGAAAACTGAAGGGGAACAGCTCACCTGAAATATGACACTAATTCTTTTTCTATTGTTTCTTTATATATTTATCTTGCTATTTGTTACCAGGTACCAAATTACTTTATTGAATCTCTAATTCTGACCTTTGGGGTTTTGTTTTTCAGGAACAAAACCAGCAATAAGGTCAAATGGAAAATATTAATACGTCCAGCCGAAAACCTTTTATACAGTATTGAATCATTTTGCTGAAACAATAGATCTGAGAGACATCTGAGATGAGTTACTATAGCAATATAGTTTGATAGTCCTGTCTTATGTTGTGCATATGTGGTAGAAATGCAAAAAGGAAATCAGCCAGTTTGTTTTTCTGTGCATAGCAGGGCCAGCCTGGACAACTGTAACAAATGAGCAAAAAATGTCACAGATTGGTAGCCAGTTGCAGGTGGGTGGAGTAGGAGGTGAGTGGAGAAGAAATAGGTCGGATCTGCACCACAAAGTTGGGGGAAGGTGTGAGTAAGGGCTATATATATTCTAATTATCTCAGAAGATAACAGGAAAGATACCAATAAGAGAATGTGCATAGAAATGCCTTCCAGCTCTCTAATCGGACCAATGCCTCTTGCTTGATCTCCTCATCTCCTCAAACTAACTCTGGCAGCCACCTGACAACCCAATTCAAAGCCTTTGCAGCCAAACTTCACTAACTTTTTGCTTGAGACTAGAAGCTGGCAAGCAGACCAAGTGTTCTTGGTTAGTGTGAGCAGTTGTCTCTTCTCCATTTCCCCCACTTACCTGTGAAAGTATTAATACTTGAAAAGGTATTTGTTGCCCTTACTGGTCAACAAATGGTGACACTGTTATCTTTCCAATTGCAAAAGAATGAGAATAAAGTGTGCGCTGGCATTAAGAGTCTCTTACTGGACTATTAAGAACTTCTGTTTGATGTCCTTAAGTTTGTTTCAATCAGAACACAAACTTCTCATCTTTTATTTCTCCAATGCAATGTAATTCATGCAACTTGTGACTATGTAGACTCAAACTTTTGAAGGACTTCCACTGTGATAAAGCTTGGCAATACAGGACAGGTGGAAATTCAAGAAAAACATGTGTCCAAAATATATATTTTTTTCTTAAGTTAAGAAAAGCTTGAGATAGTATCAGTCTTATAAGCTAGGAAGTGATAATGAAGTGAGCAAGAAAGATGCTTTCCTAGTACAGAGGTCTTGCTTAATATGTGTGAAGAATTGCAAAAGGAAAATTATTGGAAGATGTAGGGGGCAAAGGTTGAAACTGAGACTCTACACCTCAGCAAAGAAAACCCCTTGTAGCATTTGGGATCCTGGATTCCATAGTGAATTCTGACCTATGTCCAAGAGTGGTAGAGGAACTCATACAAGCAAAATCTTTGTAGAGACCTACATGGTTTTGTCAAACATTAGAATTTGTTATCAGCTGCTAAGCATTTGCTGCTTATGTTTCAGTCTAGTCACAGTCTATGCATCTTCATGTGCCTGAAGAATTAACTGCAAACCAGCAGCATTTACAAGCTTCAGGTTTACAAAAGGAATACTAGATAAAGTGAGCTCCTACAGAATCAGAATGGGCCCCATGGGCTTAAGTCTTGGGGAATTCATTTCCTTATCAGCTGTAGTTTATGCTTCAATAGATTAAGGCAGAAGCAGTGAAACTTTGCTGCTTTGCCTTTATATGGTGTGCTGTGAACTTCAGAGGATCAAGAACAAGTTCTCAAAGAGTTAGATCTTCCCAGGTAGAGATTGGAGTGTTAACCTCGTCAACCTTTCCAATTTAACTTGATGATATCTCAGCCAATAGGCACTGAAATCCCTCTGGTCCCAGCTGTGGGGGCAACCTAGAGCATGTTGAGCTCAAAGAGGACAACCGTAGCCATGACAGGAACAGGGGGAGGGGATGGTAAAGAAGATTGTACTGACAGCTGGGGCAATTGTAGCTGGGGCTTCTGGTTAAAATGGACAGACAAGGATCTGACTTTCCATTTAGCCATCCTGGTCTGTGAGGTGTATCAGAAGTAAACTCTTGGACTGTGAAGAAGGTAAATGAGTCTAGCTGTGTTTGGTGTCCCACAGACAACATTCTGACTCTACAACTTATTTTTATTTCTGCACACTCAAGTAACATTAGAATAATTTAAAGAAAAGATAACATTCTAGAGGAAGTTGTGAGCTTGATAAAAAATAAAACAAAAATCAATAAATAAAATAAAATAAAAATAATATGAGTGGATTTTTTCTGGTACCATGGAATCACAGAACTGCCCAGGTTGGAAGGGACCTCAAAAGACCATCTGGACCAAACTTTTGTGGGAAAGTGAGACCAGACGAGATTACCTAGCACCCTGTCCAATTACATTTTGAAAACCTCCAGTGATGGGCATTTTGAAACAGTGATGGGGACCTCACCACATCCCCAGGGAGGCTGTTCCAGTGACTGATTGTTCTCATTGTGAAAAATTTCTTTCTTATGTTGAGATGAAACCTATCCCAGTGCAACTTGTACCCATAGCCCCTTGCCTTATCCATGTGGCTCCTTGGGAATAAAGAGCCTCTATCCTCTTTGTGTCCAACCTTTAAGTACTGGAATACTGTGATGTGGTCCCTCTGAACCTTCTATTCTCCAGGGAGAAGATACTTAACCTCTTTAGTGTCTCCTAGAAGAGCAGGTTTTCCAGCCCTTGGATCATTTTCATAACTCTCATTTGACTTTCTCTGGTCTACATGCATCCTTCTTGAACTGTGGAGCCCAGAACTGGACCCAATACTCCAGGTGAGGCCTGACAAGTGCTGAAGCAGAGTGGGATGATCACATATCTATCTCCACTAGTAATGCCCCTATGGAGGCAGTCCAGGATTCATTTTGCTCTGGTTGTTGCAGCAGCACACTGCTTACTCCTGTCTACCAAATCCTAGGGTGTGATTTGAAGTCATACTGACTGTAGAATAACCCATACAACCCAGTGGTTCAGGTTAGATACAAAAAAAACTCATCACACTGCCACTCACATAACGTGTGCACATTAGTGATCAGTTATAATACAGGAGAAGATAGTTTAGCATTCCAGATCTCACCAGTAAGTAGTTCATCTAACTTTGATGCAACCATATAGAGGACAGATATATGCAACCAATGCTAATGAGCCTCAGGATTGGATTTCATGCTTCTGCATGACTGACATTAAGAAGCTGGCCTATACTGTACAATAGCATGCTGTGAGTGTTCGCAGCACAGGGTCCAATCCTCCATGGTAACGCTCTTCAGGGAGCACTGGATATGCTTTAATTATTAAAATGAGTAATTCTTACCAACTCATTTAATTGGAAAATATTACATGTTTAAATGTGCACTAATGGAAGGGCTATGAAAATATAACAGTGTAATAGAATATGCTGTTTGAAGTAAATTCTAGCAATTTTATTTCAGCCATTAACACTATGCATTATTTATCCTATCTCTTTTTAATCCTATCTGATAGTTCATATGAAGAAGGAATCACTGGAACCTCAGAGATAAAATGCAAATCTGTGAATTGCCCCCTGTGAGCTTAACCTGCCACCACTACCTCATCTGCTTTCCTTGCTCCTGCTCCCTAGTTTCCAAGGAAACAGATCAATTAATTTATTGCTGCAGTATAAACTACCCTACCCCACCCCCCCTCTTCCCATCCTTGTTTCTTTCTCAGCAATGGGAGGACTGTGCAAAACAGTGAATTACGGGAACACTTGCTGCCAAGATTTGTTACCCCAGCCTGACAGAGACGGACACATCCAAGGCAAGACATGCCAATGTGGGTGCAGGCTAGTGGGAGTTCAGGGAAGGGGGGGGGCGGGAGGGAAAGCATAGAAAATAAATAAGGCTTCGGGGCACAACTGTTACCCAGCCAGGGGAAGCAAGGATAGGTGTAAACAGGGATAACAAAAGGGTTCAGAAAACACAGCCCTGAGGAGGCAGAGGAGCTAAATGTGTTAAAGACATGAAGCAGCAGCACAGAAGTATCCTACCTGAAGCTGCAGAGACATTTTTAGATTAAGTGGTAAATACATAGTTTCACAGTTACAGGTGTCTAAACTAGTGAAATTGCATACCGTTTTGAGGAAGAGGCATTCAGAGAAGGATTTGTGCCACAAGATTAAGTTCTGCCAAGCCCAGAGCACACAGTGAGCATTCTCAAAGGGAAGGATCCACTGGGTATATTACAGCCTTGTAAAATGATTGTACTTGGCAGGCTTTGTCTGATCTAATCTAAAAAGATTATGCTCGTATCAGCCTTCCTATTTCTTTGCATACTTTTTTCCTCCCCAGAGGGAAAGTATGTTACCTTCTGGATATATGCATGGAAAACTCAACAGGCCACTTTCACCTGAAAGTTACAGTCCCTCCCTCAGCCTAGTAGGGACCTAAAGAGATGCAAGAAAGGAGCATTCAAGACAGTTTTTGTAAAAGACAAGGTAACAGAGGAGGAAAAGTCAGACTATATTGTGAAAAAAAAAATGCATTGAAAATGGCATGTATAATTTTAACTGATGCTGAACTGGACTAGTAGGTAACAGCGTAAACCCATTTTGTTCTGACTGGTTTCTGAAATAAGCAACTGCAATGCTTGTTGAGCTTCCTCTTCATCTCAAACTAGACCTGTAGTTTGCCACATTTTTCTGCTCATGGTGATACTAATACAAAATTCTGGAGAATTACTTGTATACTGCAAATACAACATTTGTCTGTCAGGTCTGCTGATTTTCTGGTTTGTTGGTTTTGTTTTAGTTTTTGTTTTTTCCCCCCTCCATCTCTCTGGATATTCATTAGCTGCAGCAACATCTTGAGAGTTTTTCCTGTGTAGCTGATGATTTCACACTCCTGGGTTCTAAACAAAAGAGATTTTGGAGAAACCTTCTCTGCCCAAAAGATCAAACACAGCATAGCATAGCAAGCTTGAGAGGGGAGTCAGCAATCCTTGATTGACGTGTTGAACCTGTTTGAGATTACAATATTCCTCTATATCACACTATTGGCAATACTTACTGAACAGCCCCACTACAGTGCACAGATGAAATGCAAGCATACCCAGAGCTGTTGGATTAGCACAAGCCAACCTGTTCCCTCAGATTTGATTCTGGTCTAATACTGTATCTTGTCTGTAGTTTATCTATTCTTATTAACAGCTCCCCTTTGATCACAGAATCATACAATTGCTTTTGTTTGAAGAGAACTTTAAGATTATCAAGTCCAACTGTCAACCTAGCTCTGCCAAGTCCACACTAAACCATGTCCCTTAGCCCTACATCAACTTATCTCTTAAATACCTCCAGCTGTGGTGACTCCACCAATTCACTGGGCAGCCTGTGCCAATGCTTGACAACCCCTTCTGTGAAGAAATTTTTCCTAATATCCAATCTGAACCTCCCTGGAGATTACGTATTTTCTGCCTAACTTGTTTGTTTAACATTTATAATGCTGTGCTTCTTTCAGTAAACTGCTTGTTCTTCAGAACCTCTAGTGATCGTTTCTCCGGAGTTGAACATCAGAATTCATCTCCCTGTAAGGAGGCTCTAATACTTAACCAAAACTTAATTTCTCAAGTTCAAAGAAAATCATATCAGTATTCCTGTATCTTTGGCTTGAGGCTGTCAAGCCAATTCAGCATTCTATCTCATAATCTCGGCCTAGCATTCACTCTAGACCAGAAGGGAGACAGCTCTCTATCCTACTATGAACACTTTGAGAAGACACAGAGGAAATGCATAACAGATGTACTGAAAGATCAAGGCTTTATTATTGTTTTAAAAAACAGCATTGTATCCTTGGCATTCAGTTGTTTTACCTGCCCTGCTGGCTGACAGCTGGGGAATGCTGGTAATTTTGGATCTTCTTTAAGATTTGTCCATTCTCTTAGCTATCTAAACAACAAATCTTTAGCATTTGTTCTAGCCTGCAAGGTCTCTTCATAAAAAAATACAGAAGTATGGCAAAGAGAAATGCATTTCTGAGTACTTTTTGTGACCATCATGGAAGAAACTGATATATTGATTAAATGCAGAGTGTTTCAATATATTGATTAAATAATAAAATAATCAATATAAATCAATATAAATAATTGATAATAATTGATAATATAATCAATCAATAATCAATATAAATCAATATATTGATTAAATGCAGAGTGTTCCAGACATAAACTGCCTTTCCCTCAACATGTGCTTGCACCTGTGCTAGTTTCAGTGAAAACTGCTACCCTGTCCCTTCCTTTCTTTAAAGTTAGTGAAAATATTCCAGCTGAGATTTACTTTAAAGGTGTGTCCTTTTTCATAAAAAGTTGCAGCAATCTTAGGCAAACAGAAGAACAGCAGGCAGTAGGAATTCTTTAGCTAGCCAATGTTCCATACTTTATTTTCCAACAGAGAACCTTAACAATCACCCAGCGTGTTGGAAAGCCACATGATGATAATATAAATTCACTGATGCAAGCTAAAGAGCTACAAACCTTTCTGAATCAACATAAACATATCTCCCAGTCTGTGTGTAGACCAGCCGACATGCGTTTCCTCTGTTTTCCTAGGAGCCTTGCCCAAGGCTGGTTGTGCTCAGAGCCACGGGTGAGTGTGAAAGATCAGAGAACAGCTGGGGTTCACTGGTGCAAGGCACCAACCACCCTCCACAGCCAGAGAGCTTCTTCCTTAGCTAATGTCAGGCCAACCATTTCTCCAATGATATATTCATACTGCCATATGGGAAGGGAATGCCATCCGTGTGTGTTGCGTGACCTAGAGAACTATGATAGGAGTTTCAGAAACTGCTAGTCCTGTTCTCAGAGCATTATTCTGGTCTATGAGTTTCTATTACTGCAGAAGAACTTGTCTGGAGACACCAGACAGTATGTGCTGAAGAGCACTCCAGGATTCAGACGTCGCATCTGCAGTCTGTGACAAACATACAGTTCTGGTTTATGGAGAAAATCATTATACATTATATATATTCTTTGTTTCCAATTCTCCGTCAGTTAAGTGAAGGGAAATAATAATCACACATCTAGAAAGACTGGATTAAGAATTAATGTTTGGGTACAGAATTGTAAATAATATATATAATTTATATGTCCTAAAGATTGTTAAGCTTGGTATATTTGTAAACATGCAGACAGAACACCAATATTGTAGAAACTAAATGACTCAGTATACTTCAACTGCATTTCATGTACTTAAGGATTAGAGGGCACTTATTGCACAACCTGTTCCTCATAGAAATAAGAGAGCTGAGCCAATTAATTATATAATATGCATAGTGATCTTTTGCACTCTGTATCCCAACATCATATATAAACTCTCCTTCCCTATCAGCAAGCATTGTCTGAATAACAGTTGATTTGGTATTATCAGAGTAAGCAAGCAAAATAATAAAGGTAACAAATTAGGTAATAAAAAGGATCAACACGGTAGTCTTGTGGATATCCATAACGAAAAACACTTTCAAAAAGAGACTGAAAATCTTTGATGTCTTAAGCCATTTAACTAGTAAGAAAAATGGGGTGCTTCACTTTGTACTGGAAATTTTATCTTGTATAAAGGTAACTAGGGAATAATAATATTTTAAAGATTTTTTTATAAATACATAATTTCTTGAGGCAGATCTAAATTTCACTTACAATAATATTTTCCTAATTCTCAGTGTTTTCAGCTAAAGAAGAGATGCACAAGACCTACCTACACTAAGGACTCCACTGCTGATGCATTTTGTGCCAACAGAAGTTTTTTTCCCAGCACTAGCATGGGAGTAGTGTTTCTTTATGAAGTCATTTTAAATTCTTCAAACAAAATGTGTATATTAAAAGATTAAAACCAAAGTAGTGTTGGCCAAGAAAACCTATCTGGGGTGCTCTCTCCTTTGACCCTGGAAATTTAACTTCTGTTGTCACTTCTGAACAGAGCCAAAGCTTTGTATGGCTCACATGTTTCATTTTCCCAACTATGCATCTGGTAGGAAATACCATCCCTTGGATAGGCAACATGAGTCAGTTACAACCTTTCACTTTTTAAAATTCTTTTAAAATCAGAAATTCATTTGCAAAATACATCTTATCTGGTTTTGCTAAAACATTTAAAATTCATCCTTCAAGCAGAGAGAAGTCTGGACCAAGATTTAAGGAGCCAGCTAGGTGGCAATGTTCTTTTTTAATGACACTGACATACAGATCCTTACATCCAGACCTGCAGAAAGATACGACAGGTTTTCAGACTCTACAGGTTGCCATTCGATGGCAGGAGGATACCATCTATGGCTGAGACAAGCAGACTAACTGTCTTAACCCACCACTAGAGTGCAAGGTGGTGAAAGGGCTAGCATTAGATGTGGGAGTGCCCCTCAAGAAATCCCAGATTGCACATCTTATTGCTCATCTGTTCTCAGAATGTTCCTCGGTCAGAAATGAGAGGACACTTACAGCCAAATTATTAATGGAGTTGATTTCATTTATGCTTTAAATTACTACTTGGAGATAGATGGAACAACCTAGTTGATAATGGATTTACTAACAAATTAAGCTGCTACTCAGTTTAACAAGCATTTAAAAGCGAATGAGACCTTTATACCTATTTAACAACACCACAAACATAACTAATTGTACACTAATTACAGGTTCTTACCTGTTTCTGTAGAGAGTCAATCAATCTTGTATATTTTTAAGAACCTTGCCTCCCACTGCAGAAATATTTTACAGCTATGGAGGACTTGTTAAAAACAGAGCAGAAGGTATCCAGTTCACTCTGCATATATGCCAATAAATTTATGAAGAACACTGTTATGTATTTAACAGCATGTCAGAATCTGTTCCATGTTGTATTTCTCTCATGTTTGTACTGTCTTGTAGTAAGAATATGAGAATAAACTAGCATTATGAGAGAGCAACTCTGTCATGACCACACTATACATGTAAATATTTACACAATTTCTTTTATATTTTGGTTTCTTCTGATTAAATTATTATAGAACAGCAAGGTCTAATTAGAGTAAGGAAACAGTTCAACCTTCTTCAGAGTCTAGTCACAAGCTAGAGGATGCTCCTTGAACTCTAGCTAATGTAGAATGAAACCACAGAAAACTAGATTATATTGGTGCAAATACACGTGTTTTGCACCAAGAATCAGCTGACAGAAGAGGACAAACAGTTAAACCTGCAATAAGGATCTACCATAGAATATTTTGGGTAAAAACACTCTAAATATGGAAATATTTAATTTCATAGGGAAATATATAGGGTATTTCTCTTAGGAGGTTTTTATTTCATACTCAATTTTTTTTTTTCCCAACAACAATCATAGATCATTTCTCCTGACATCCATAAAATTACTTAAGATGGTTAACATAACAAAAAAGCAGACCTAAAAAGTCAAAATAAGAAAACTCACTACAGATGCCAAGTGGAAGAACCAAACTCTGGAGCCATACAGAAAGCAAAGCGTCATTAGAGTGTGCTAGCAAAGTGATGGGAGGGAAGCGGTGCAGTATGAACAGGTGCAGACTGTGTGCCATTAGGCCTACCATCCCCTCCATAGGAGACATGACTCAAGGCAGGTGGAGGAACAGAGTCCAGCTCAGTGAGGATGAGACACAAACTGGGATGAGGGGGCCACTGCAGGCTACCGCCATAGACAGGAGAAGGACTGCAGGAGCTGGACCAAATGGAACAATGGGAAAATGAGGAATCAGACAGGGACAGAGAGTAGAACAGCCAGGAAAGCCCCTTGCTTCAGACCTAAAATGAGCTAACTCATACTTTAAGACAAAGAGAAAGCACCATGGTTAACATTAAAGGTAAAATTAAATTAAATTAAAAATAAACTAAAGTAAGAAGTAAAAATAAAAAGT